>NC_090271.1:55805000-55905000 GCF_040414725.1 Anabrus simplex
CCGGGACAATTCCGAGAACAGGCCACGGCCGCCAACCCTCTCACCTTCTTCGAACTTCTCCCTGGCCCGACAAACGGCGTTACCAACTAGGAGGAACACCGTCCCCTTCAGCGACGGAATGAAAAATTTAGTAGAGGTAGTGGAAACAAGTGGGTGCACCTAAGTCGTAAGATATCAGTACTGATCTTCCATCTTATCTTATAAGGTTGTCGGGGATATATTTGAGAAATTTGGAAAGGAAAACAAAATGAGCACTGCATGTCCAAATGATAAAGTTTTTTTTACAATTTGTTTTACGTCGCATCGACACAGGTAGGTCTTATGGCGACGATGGGGTAGGAAAGGCCTAGGAGTGGGAAGGAAGCGACCGTGACCTTAATTAAGGTACAGCCTCACATTTGACTGGTGTAAGAATGGGAAACGACAGTAAAACATCGTCAGGCCTGCCGACAGTGGGGTTCGAACCCACTATCACCGGATTACTGTATACTAGCCGCACTTAAGTGGCTGCAGCTATCGAGCTCGGTAGTGAAATAACTAAGGATGGCAGAAGTAAGGAGGACATAAAATGTAGACTAGCACAAGAAGGCCTTTCTTAAAATATTTGCTCACTTCGACATTGATATAGGAATTAGGCAGATGTTTTTGAAAACTTTCATCTGGATCGTGGCACTTAAGGGAGTAAAATGTGGATGATATCTAGCTCAGAATGAAAGGGAGTAGGAACTTTTGAAATGTGGTGTTGCAGGAGAATGTGTATAAAGAATCACAGATTAATATATACCGAATGGAAATGGTGAGAGGAGATCGATTCGGCTAAATTTGACTAGAGAAAGGGATATAATGATAGGACACATCTTTAGACACCCAGGACTTGTTCAGTTGGGTTTTTTGAGGGAAGTGTAGGCGATAAGAATGTATGGGTAGACCAAGGTGTGAATATGACAAACAAATTAGAACAAATGTAGGATGAAGTAATTACGTAAACATGAAAAGGTTAGCACAGGGTAAGGTGGCATGGAGAGCTGCATCAAACCAATCTGTGGACTGATGACTCAAACAATAATAACCCCATATTCATAAAGTTTAATATACCCGCGTGATAACCTTTTCCAAAACGACAGGTTTAATTACCACGAGTGACAACTAATCAGGTCAGTTTTTAATAGATCCCGAACAGCGTGAAAACAAGATCGTGTAATGGAATACATATCACAGCTGTTTTTTATGAGTTGTGTCTGTATCAAGTATTAAGCAATGATAATAGAATAAAACTGTTTCTAAGAAAGTTTAAAGATGGTTTTGTATTATGCTAAATGGAAAATTCACAGACTGTTTCCAGTCATTCGACTGGGTCATCAGTGGAATGAATGAAGCCCCCGCTTAGTGGCGAGGATAGGAACTGTGCCGGCTGCCGAAGCCTCTCGCACTCCGCTGGGGAAATGGTTAATTCCTGACACATGAAATTTAATTAAATTGGAGCGTGTCGCTGGAATGTAAAATGACAGGGAAAACCGGAGAATCGGGAGGAAATCTTCTCCCACCTCTGCTTTGTCCAGTACAAATATCAAGTGGAATGACTGGGATATGAACCACGGAACCCAAGGGCGAGAGGTTGAGGCGCTGCCTTTTGAGCCATGGAGGGAGGTGTTGTGCTCAATATCAAATAATAATTAATAAAAACTAGTTTTAAACCTAACATTTTCCACTCATTATGAATCATCAAAGCTTCCTCATGTCTGGTTTTTGACAAAGAAACTTTCAATCGTTCAAATTTTTGCTTTTTTCTGCACTTTTATTTTGGAACTTCATGGTTGAAACCCACTCGGGCATAGATATTAAGTTGAAATAGAGGCTATACATTTTTTGTGTGGTCATTAATATGAGGAAATTCTTAGAGTCTCTGCAACCAAGCTTACAAGATAGCCAACATGAGCAGAGGTAATCCAATTACGAAAAGTTACGCCCACCTCAAACACTTACTAAATGGTTAAATATTGTCTATTATCATGTTAAATAAAGTTACAATTCCGAAAAAAAGCGTTGTGACGTATTAAATTTAAACCAAGTAAATATCTTCGTTTCCTTTGTATTTCTTCTCATTTTGCCTAGAAAATTGCTCGTGTACCCCTTAAAATCCTCACGCTCACCAGTAGGGGTACTCATGCCACAGTCTGTTACCAAAATTCGGATTCAAAATGACGTTTATTCTATTAAATTAGGGCTACCTACAGACACCATTGATGTTAGAATTTTATATTTCCCTTCATCTGATGAGAAGACAGCACTAGAGTGGAGTCAAATACTACTGTATGTTTAACTTGGCACAAAAAATCTCGCTGGGAAAAAAGGCAGATGAAGATAAGACCTGTCCCGCTCTCTCGGCTATCAACGGTATCTCTAGCGAAATTAACTTGGCCTCATCTGCTCTTTGTATTGGTCTGCTTCGTCCTACAAAGCAATCCAGGATCTTTCTTTTTCCTAATTTGCCACAAGGTAACTCTACTCAGATAAAAACAGAAGCGGAGGAGCTCAAAGAACAGGTAAGCTACGTTCAGACTTAAATAGGTTTTCAAGATTTAAACAGTTGTTTCTGAGTCTCCAGTAAACTTCACCGTCTGTTTGTACCAGCATGTAGCGGCGATAAATGTAAGAATACTTTCCTCGTACACCGAAGCCAGGGGGTGGTGTGTTACTAAAGAAAACTATACATTTGAAACAAACCCTCCTTAAGACGACCTACACCAACATGTACACATGTTTATAACGTTAAAGAGAACTCAAGTTCACTAACAACTACTTTTAAAAATAGCTGTTGGTCGTGGCATGCCATGCGTTGAAATTTATTTTGTGGGCATTTATAAAAGTAGCCTCTGGTAGGTCAAATCAGTAGAGGGGACTTCGATTCCCACCTCAGCCATCCTCGAAGTTGTTTTCGTGGTTTCCCACTTCTTTCTCAGGTCAATGCCGGTATGGTATCTAACTAAAGACCACGGCTTCTTCATTCCCTTTTTCTTTTTTTCTTTTTTTAGTGGCTTTACGTCGCACCGACACAGATAGGTCTTATGGCGACGATGGGATAGGAAAAGCCTAGGAGTGGGAAGGAAGCGGCCGTGGCCTTAATTAAGGTACAGCCCCAGCATTTGCCTGGTGTGAAAATGGGAAACCACGGAAAACTGTCTTCAGGGCTGCCAACAGTGGGATTCAAACCCACTATCTCCCGGATGCAAGCTCACAGCCGCGCGCCCCTAACCGCACGGCCAACTCGCCCGGACCCTTTTTCTTGCCTATCCCTTCCAAACTTTCCATTCCCCACAAGGTGTTCAGCATAGCAGGCGAGGCCGCCTGGGAGAGATACTATTCCTCCTCCCAGTTTCATCTCCAACCAAATGTAGAGATGGATCCCTCGCTGAGTCCGAGGGAAAAATCGATTCTGGACAGTAAATATATTAAATAAATAGATAAATAAATAAATAAATAAATAAATAAATAAATAAATAAATAAATAAAGACATGCATTAGGACGATCAGAAGTACCAAGTCCCCGATATAGAGGAAGTAACAAAACGTGGTTTAAATCATCGGCCCACTCGGGAATTGAACCCGGGTCTCCAGGAACCAAAGCCTTGTACACTCATCATTCAACCAAGGAGTCGAAGTTCGATCATACTTAATCCTACATGAAAAGAACATCTTTTATCATAGGAGATAATTACTGCTTCACTACACTACGTAATGATCTATGTGTTGGCTCCATATTCATCTTAATTTAAGGTTTGCTATTCTTTCTTTACCTAATGTCTGATGTGAATATAATCTCGTCTGACAGCACAATTCTCTGACAGACCTCTAATGCATCATTGGGAGTTAACTATTGCTATCCACGCTCCCCGCATCTCCACAAATATTTGCGAGATATTTCAGCACCATTTGAAGTGGCAGTTATCCTGACAGATGGGTCCTACAAGACGTTCATGGCTCATTCTTTAGATTTACAGCCACCGATAAAGCTCACGTATCGCACAAGGCTCAGACGTGCCAACCGTACAAAAGAAGGTGCACGGTGACTCCCCAAGGTCCACATTAGGAACACACTCGCACTCTGGGACCTTGGCAGCCTTTCTACTGCCATTCCGTGTTGGGATTTACGTCCTATTTTGTGATAAATAATCACTACAGCCGGAATGTTTGGTAGCAATGGGTTGGAATGCAAACTAGCCCGCTCTTCCCTAATGTAGCGAGGGCAACATAACTTCTAGGGGTTCTAATTAGCGGGATCCCTGATGTTTATGTAAACCTCATAGCACAACTGTTGTCCGGGCTAGAGTATACTTGTTACTCGCTTTGCATCCATATAAATAAAATCGTAACGACTGTGTGTCTGTACATTGACTATTTTGGCGAATTTTTCATTCAGTTATCTGTTTCAGGTGTAATAATGACCATCTGCATACTTTTTAGCTTTGGTGTCTGTTTGTCTGTCTGTTTGCCTGAGTTCTTATGACTTGAAGACTACTGGATATATTTCTAGCAAATTTCATATTTAGAATCCACCTGTCCATGGGTAGGTTTCATGGCCAATATCGTTTCCAAATTCCTGACATGACTGAGGGATTATACGAAACCAAAACAGTGATTTTGCACTCCCACAAAATATAAGTTACACAACCAAACTTAATGGAAATCTACCTGCCTTAATGGAAATCAGTGTCCAAACATTTTTTGCATATGCACTTTTTGAATAGGAGGATAACTAGGGAGTTATCATTAACCCGCGATTACTCGCGTTGTTAGGTATGAAATGCCGTATGGCTTCTAGTGCCGGGATATCCCAGGAGGAGTTCGGCTCGCCAGGTGCAGGTCTTTCTATTTGTCTCTCTAGGTGACCTGCGCGTCGTGATGAGGATGAAATGATGATAAGGACAACACATACCCCCAGTACCCGTGCCACTGCAATTATCCAATTAAGGTTAATATCCTCGACCCGGCCGGGAATCGAACCCGGGACCCTCTGAACCGAAGTCCAGTACGCTGACCGTTCAGCCAACGAGTCGGACATCGTTGTGAAACCTAACATCTGTATCTCTCTTATAAAATCATTAATTTCGTATGTTTATTTTCTCTTTTATTTTATTTGAATGCTTTTGTATAGGCCTACTGATAATTTTAAAATGTTTATTAATTTTTATTGAATACGACATACAGTTAAACTTAAACATTACATTTCTTTTCAAATGAAATAGCATCAACCGATAAACGTATAAGCTTACTTACTAAATTACAAATACAATTTGGAATATTAATGAAGTCTACAGTGTATTGGTTTACGGTCTAAAAGATAGGTTACTTTATCCTGTGGTATTAATGTTATTTTCAGCATTTTCACACAAGCAACACATAATTATTCATTCCCAGGAAAATTCATGTGATCAACGTACTTTTCATCTAACAACCAGCTAATAATTTTCTGTCTTCGGCTTACACTCATATTGCCGGTTATAACAATAAATATCAATCAAACTGAAGAAAATCACACACATGTGATCACACGCGCTGTTAGGTCTCCCCTGTCGCTACTCACTGGTTGCACACATATGACCGCTCGCGCTGTGAGATAGCAACTAACGAAACGCGTGACGCGCTTCTTCCTACACTCTTTCCTCCCCTCCAAAATATCACAGCTACTACACAAATAGATCATGGCGTGCTCAAAGGACCGAATGAGGCATTTTCAAATGGACATCGATTCAAAGCTAAGGACAAACGAATTGTAGCAAAATTTGTAGAAATGTTAGCTTGAACCTCACAGCGCGAGTGATCGCGGGTTAAAGGACTGTTCTACAGGCTGTCACGTCATTTCAAGTTAAATGGTTTCACTAAAGAGCCAGTTTACTCTTTTCGATGGAACAAGTAATAAGGAAGGTTATAATCAACGACTGGTTTCATGTGTCTTCTGCCACAGTATCACTCCCAGTTTCAGATGAACAACAATATGCTACCGAGAAAGAGAGAGAGTATTCCGCACGACTTTGGACTGGGAACTGTATTGTTCAATAAACTCTGTGAACTACCCCATTCTTTCTCCACTTTGTTAAGCATTATCGAACTTCACGTTATTGCCACGTGCTTCCGTAGAAGAATATCATTTTGACATGCCGTACTAAACGTTTGAAAAGACAGGCATGTAACTTCGCATAAATTCATGAAGGAATCGTGGAATCGATTACCATTCCCGTGTGAAGAACGGGTACATAAGCTAGTTCTGTCCTATAAGTACATAAACATCCGGAATCTCTTAGTCGTCATGTAAAAGAGGATAACATACTTTCTGCAAGTTATTGCAATTCATTTCTTACACTTGTCTAATGATACAGTAGAAACTGGATCGGGACCTATCCAGATGATAAAAAACTGTATAATCAAGAAAATTCAATAACTTGTTTCTCTACAATTTGCTTTACAATCCACTAACTACTTTCTCGGCTTTTTGGAGACGCCGACGTGCCGGAATTTTGTCCCGCACGAGTTCTTTACGTGCCAGTAAATCTGCCTTATGGCGATGATGGGATAGGAAAAGGCTAGAATAGGGAAGGAATCGACCGTGGTCTTAATTAAGGTACCCAATTAACCCACTATCTCCAGAATGCAAGCTGATAGTTACGTAACCCGAACCACCCAGCCACTCGCTCAGTGTTGATGATATAACTGATGCTCGAAGATGGTATTCTAAGCAAATACATTTCTTCAAAATCTTGACTACAATCTTCATTAATGTAGGAACAAGTAAATCACAAAACTTCGTTCAATGTTTTTGAGAAGTCAATAGGAACTGGATACTTCCCTCTTCCCTTCAAAAATCCAACAGCCTCTGCGGAGTTTAAACCCGCTATCTTGTGATCCGGCGGCTGACACTCTACTACTGATCCACAGAGAACGTCAACACAGCTCTGTGAATTCCCCAGGTCGACTTCCCCTCCAAGGCTATGCAGTGTACCTCAATATGTGTCGAGGTAACTGCGACCCGCAGACGCACTTTGAATACAGGTGTTTGTGACGTCTTCAGCACTATACTTCATCCTAGGTAGGGCCCCATCCTCACATTTGTGCAAGTCGCCTATACGGCGTTACATCGAATGGCCTATACCAGGCCTTTCCGGAATTCCCACGTCATTATTATTATTATTATTATTATTATTATTATTATTATTATTATTATTAATTAACTAATGACTTGTGTATAATAGTTGAAACAATTTTTCACCCGTGATAGGAAATGAAAAGAAAGAAACTCCGTACTTCAAGACTACAGTACATCGTTAGTGGTAGTACGACTCTAAGGCAGACAAAAAATTACTGGAAGGGACAGAAGGGAGGAACATAGACAGACTTGGCCAGTTCTTTCGTACTCGGTTGCACAGTAGCATACAATACATGTTATTTGGAAGATAAGAACAAATAACCTTACAGGAGATAGGCGTGATTGTCCGGATTTAGTGAAGTATGATTTTTTTTTTAATTTGGCGAAGTTTTGAAGTAAAGTGTAATGTTTGTATGGTAGGTAGTACCTTCGTTTGCCTCTTCGGCTTATACCACCCGCCGTACCATGCTTTAGAGAATATACAGGCGTAATGTGTAAGAAACAATTCTAAGTACATCAATGCGCTGCAGCTTCAGGTAGTATATATGCGTAAGTTGTATGAAAACGTACAAGAAGCCAACGTTCTCACGCAGGAATATATTGTATTGTATGTCAGCAAGGCCGTATGTAAGTCGTTCATGATTGAATACTATCTGAGCTATAAACATCAAATTTTAAATTTTATTTGTTATTTATTTTTGAAATAGGATATTATTTCGACTCATATCTCCGATGCGCCTGTAATACGGCGTATATGGCAATGCTCTTCCTATCCATTATTTTCCTTAACCCGAGAATGGTCGCGCTGGGTCACTATGACCCAACACCATACATTTCAGCTTTAAATTGCTCAACCGACCAGTAACTTCACTAGAGGATGTTTGCTTAGATGTACTTCGTCTTAAAACAATAATCACCACCACCACCTCTCCACACAACTCGGCCACCATATCTCAGTTCGCACCCATGCCTTGTACATTGCTGACATGTCCAGGTCACAGTGACCCATTGCCACTAGTTTCGTGTGCACTTTGTATCCGCTCTCATACTTTCAACTTGTTCGTAAACTTGTATTTATCAACATTTTAGTATTAATTTAGCTGCAATCAATGCTCGTGTAGAGTTTTCTTGTAATGACAAACGTGAAAACAGGCGTATGTTTCGCAGGAAGTTCCTAAAGTTATTAGGACAGGAACTGGTTCTGGATTTTATGAGATTGAGACAGCAGCCGACGAGTCTGCCACAGAGACTGAAGTGTGAAATATTATTTATACTCAAGGAAGATGAGGTAACTCACACAAAGGCAAAAGACCGTCAGCAAGGCTCTCAAGAAAGGAAAAGATTTGAGTTTTGTCTCAGCAAAATACCTGTCCAGTTTGTTTGTGGAAATCAGAGGACCGGGCGAATTGGCCGTGTGGTCAGGGGCGCGCGGCTGTGAGCTTATATCCGGGAGATAGTGGGTTCGAATCCCACTTTCGGCAGCCCTGAAGGTGGTTTTCTGTGGTTTCCCATTTTCACAACAGGCAAATGCTGGGGCTGTACCTTAATTAAGGCCACGGTCGCTTCCTTCCAACTAGCCCTTTCCTATGGATCGTCGCGATAAGACCTATCTGTGTCGGTGCGACGTAAATCCAATGCCTGAGTGTAAAGCATACAAATGAACGCTCCGTTATCTAAATAAGACAACTAGAAAGGACATGTTTATAACAGTATACCTGAACACCAAATATTTTTGTATTTTTATGATCTAATTCTAATGGATATAACTTTGCAATCTATTTCCTTCTAATTTAAAAATGTTGCTGTAGACTGGTTACAAACACATTTCATTTCTATGTTGTCCGACTCGTTGGCTGAATGGTCAGCGTACCGGCCTTCGGTTCAGAGGGTCCCGGGTTCGATTCCCGGCCTGGTCGGGGATTTTAACCTTCATTGGTTAATTCCAATGGCTCGGGGGCTGGGTGTTTGTTCTGTCCTCAACATGCCTGCAACTCACACACCACACATAACACTATCCTCCACCACAATAACACGCAGTTACCTACCCATGGCAGATGCCGCCCACCCTCATCGGAGGGTCTGCCTTGCAAGGGCTGCTCTCGGCTAGAAATAGCCACACGAAATTATTATTATTATTATTTCTATGTTAATACGAAAACGTCTGTAAATGTATGAATTTATATAAATATCGTGGGTTTTAAAAACATCCACATTCGTTCTGGGTCATGGTGACCCGATGCCACCCTTTTTGAATGTAGTAAGAGCGCCACTAGTGCGCAGATGAGACTGGTCACGCCCCCCAGCCGCATATGGATATGCTGTCCATCAGAACAATTTTCGTTGTGTTCGTTTTCTTATACTTGCGTGTAAAGAAAAATGAACCTTGCCGTATCACACTCTACGAATATTATGTTTGCATGACGTTTTTACGCACTCCTACAGTATAAATTATTTAGGGTTAATTTACCTTTACACTCTAGCATAGGAATATGAATACAACGAAAAATTCATTTAATGGACTGTATATCTATACTGGCTGAGAGGTGCGACCAGTTTTCAGAAAAATAATGGGTGGGAAGAGAATTGGATGGATACGCGGTATTGTTCACGCAGCGACATGTATGTATTCAGCTTAACGGGAACGTTATGCGGATTGCCTATACAGCTCGGCGTCCGACTGCTTCAATTTTAATCTAGGGTTCACACTCGGTCATGCAGGGCTTTGTGATGCCACAGGTGAGAGTGTGTTCTATGCTCGCAGTTAGTGTTTCTATATTAAACGAACGAAAATGTCCAATACCGTAACAACGAAAATGAAGTTGTGACCTCAATCTACCCGTACTTTTAAACCTATTAGCAAAGTTAGGACGAGATGGCACCATCTGCGGTAAAGTCTAGGTACTTACCGCGAGAGTAAGTGTACGTTAGTCCTATCCCGGCCAGCAAAGAACACAAAACTTAAGACATAAATTTATCAGAGCACTTCGCAGAGTGTCATGGTGGTGAAAGTAACTCGCCGCTCCCTAAAAGGAGCTTCCTCGTAACTCCATGCTTGTTCCCCGCTACAGCTCTTCCAAGAATTTATTTATTCATGACGGGAGTGCGTCGGATATATAAGTTTTAGAGCCGTTAAAATGAACCTTGGTCGTTAGGCGTGCCATTACTAAAGATTTCCAGACGACATGAGCTACGAGAAGAAAATATTTCATGCGTTAGTCTCGCTGAGAGCATCAATCTACTGCATAGTGGCGAGGTATGGACTAAATGTAATATGGTTTACTTTCAAATAATAGAAAGGATCTGGAGGAGAATGCAGAGGATAAGTCGGAATGAAATGAAGAGCAATACCGAAGTCCTCAGAGAGACAGGAGGAAAACGGAGTTTGGTAACTGAAATTGAAGAACGGAAAATAAATTTATTGGTTTCATTCTGTGGCATAATAATTTCGTGTGGCTATTTCTAGCCGAGTGCAGCCCTTGTAAGGCAGACCCTCCGATGAGGGTGGGCGGCATCTGCCATGTGTAGGTAACTGCGTGTTATTGTGGTGGAGGGTAGTGTTATGTGTGGTGTGTGAGTTGCAGGGATGCTGGGGACAGCACAAACCCCCAGCCCCCGAGCCAATGGAATTAATCAATGAAGGTTAAAATCCCCGACCCGGCCGAGAATCGAACGCGGGACCCTCTGAACCGAAGGCCAGAACACTGGCCATTCAGCCAACGAGTCGGACATTCTGTGGCATGAACAGTTCCTTTGTAATATCACTGAAGGAAGAAATTTTTTTTGCTAGGGGCTTTACGTCGCACCGACACAGATAGGTCTTATGGCGACGATGGGATAGGAAAGGCCTAGGAGTTGGAAGGAAGCGGCCGTGGCCTTAATTAAGGTACAGCCCCAGCATTTGCCTGGTGTGAAAATGGGAAACCACGGAAAACCATCTTCAGGGCTGCCGATAGTGGGATTCGAACCTACTATCTCCCGGATGCAAGCTCACAGCCGCGCGCCTCTACGCGCACGGCCAACTCGCCCGGTAAAGGAAGAATTGCTGGAAAGAGAGGAAGAGGACGACCCAAAGCGTCTTATTACAAGAGCCTGCTTGAGAGAATGAGCTGCAAGACCTGCGCCGAGTTGCAAAGTCTGTCTCATGATAGACATCAATGGCTGCCTTTAGAATACGATGATTAGGAAGGAAGAGAAATATCCAGCTTCTTGGCTGAATGGTTAGTGTCGAGGCTTTCAGTTCAGAGGCTCCAGAGTTCGATTCCCGGCCGGGTTTTAATCAGTTCTGGTTAATTCTTCTGATTTGGACACACTCACACACTACACTACCAACCACTACAGAAACCAGTAACAGAGAATAGACACCCACGGTGTTCCCTGTCTGTCGTAGGAGGCGACTAAGAGGGGCCCGAGGGGATCTCAACTTGGTAGCAGTGATAGGTGACCACGGGTCTCTTTATCTGAGTCCTGGGATTGCTTCCACTTGTGAGAGGCTCCTCACTTTCATCTATTCTATCTAACCTTCCTTGGTCAACTCTTATTCTTTTCCGACCCGGACGGTATTAGGTTGGGACAGCTACGGAGTCTTTCATTTTCTCTCCCTTCGTGGGCCTTTTTTCTTTGGTCGATACTTTCAGTTTTTGAAGTATAAGATGCCTTTCATGCTTTCTCTCTGATCAGTGTAACTGTACATGGAGGATGGTTGCCTAGTTGCACTTGCTCTTAAAACAATAATCACCACAACCATCTCTACACAGGGTTGGTGTTAGGAAGGGCAACTGATCCTATAACAGAGCTGAGTCCACTTGTGAGGCAGAGATTACAACCGCGACCATGTCAGGGAGTGACACAAACGGTGGAATAATAATAATAATAATAATAATAATATACGCCTCTGTGGTGTAGTAGTTAGTGTGATTAGCTGCCACCCCCAGAGGCCCAGGTTCGATTCCCCGCTCTGCCACGAAATTTGGAAAGTGGTACGAGGGCTGGAACGCGGTCCACTCAGCCTCGGGAGGTCAACTGAGTAGAGGGGGGTTCGATTCCCTCCTCAGCAATCCTAGAAGTGGTTTTCCGTGGTTTCCCACTTCTCCTCCAGGCAAATGTCGGGATGGTACTTAACTTAAGGCCACGGCCGCTTCCTTCCCCCTTCCTTGTCTATCCTTTCCAAACTTCCCATCCCTCCACACGGCCCCTATTCAGCATGGCAGGTGAGGCCGCCTGGTCGAGGTACTGGTCATCCTCCCCAGTTGTATCCCCAGACCCAGAGTCTGAAGCTCCAGAACACTGCCCTTGAGGCGGTAGAGGTGGAATCCCTCGCTGAGTCCGAGGGAAAAACCGACCCTGGAGGGAAAACCGATTACGAACGAACGAACAACAACAATAATATTAATAATATTAATAATAATAATAATAATAATAATAATAATAATAATAATAATACCCTTTCTTGAAAAACAAAGGAGAAAGGATCAACCGAATGGGCAATTATTTTTACTATATTCACTATAAGATTTTGTTCTTTTGTAACACGTCGTTAGATGGTACTTGGTATACATTTGATAACATATTACACATGCACTTTTGTCACTCAGGTTGTGGAATGTTCTGGTTGAATAACATTGGAAAGCAGCAAATAAGTGGCGTATCACATTACGGGGCTTAATTCATAAGTCATTGAAACTACATTTTATTTCCTGAAAATTCGTCAACGCCAAACAATGTAATATATGTTCATTTGAAAGTGCGTTCCTTGAACCTCACAATGTTGTCGACAGGTCGGGTATGGGTGCACCCCTCCGGCCGAGATCATGACAGCGGTGGACGATGGAAGTAACCAGCGTCAAGCAGCGTTCATACATCTTAGACCATGCGACTTTTATGTTTCAATGTTGAAGACATTTCTAAGCAGGCAAAGTAGGGGGCCCAATTCTAAGAAAAACGTGAAATTAAGCAATTTCATTAATTCTACGGAAAGTTGAACGGCTAAAGAGCCTGCAAAAGGTCAGTCATAGAGAGCTCTGTCAAATTAAAAAATACATTTCGAAAATTACTTCCGGCCTAAATGCAGTTCGGGAAAAACAGCCTAAAACCGCTTGTTTTTAAATAGTTTCTTTTTATTAAAACCCTAGCCATATTCTTTCTGTAATGTGTTCCTTGGTTCAATACCCTCAGAATATTTTTATTTTTTGAAAAATGTCCTCTCCGAATGTAGTTATGAGGGCTTAAGTGAAACTCTGCATTGATTCACATTAGCGCTCGCAGTGGTAGAAAAATGCAAACTGCTAATCAAATCGACCGGATAACGATGATTAAAAAAAAGATTGAAATATTTAGTAATAAATAAAGGATATGTTCTAATACGTTATTATATTGTATTTACGAAAAAATCGTGGCTCATATTCTTAGGATGTTTTTCAACATTGAGTTGCTTGCCTAAAGGGCTAGAACTGTACATATTCCCAAAGTGAAGCAGCCATTGCGTGGGAAAGGATTTGCCAACAAACAAGACATTGTACGAGTATTTTGACGCGGGACAGTGAACATTGAAAATCCTCATGAAGTCGATGGTATATTCTGTTTGCCTTATCGATGGCAACGAATTATGTACAATCTAGTAAAGTACTTTGAAGGATTTTAAACAGCTTGTACGATACGTACACATGATTGCATACAGGTTATTTGACAATAAAACATATAAAACACTAATTTCAAAATGCCTTGCTTGTCTTTTTCCTCACCAGAGATTCTCACATCCCTATCCCTGCGGTGTCACTAAAATGTCTTTCTCATTTACTTCCAAACTTATTAAGTACATTTCACGTGTTGAAGCATTTTCTGGAGAAAAGAATCAACCCCCGAATGTAAAGTATGTTCTGAAAGAACGTTTCAATATTTAAAGAGGAGCTACTATGCATCAAAAGAAGGAATAAAAATCCTACAAATGTTGTTTTTGAGTCATCAATTTGTAGAGTGGTTTCGCTTTCCATGCCACCCCATCCTGTGATAACCTTTTCAGTTCTGCATAGCTACTACATCCCAGATCTTCTCCAATCTGCTTGTCATATTAGTACCTTGGTCTATCCCTCCAGTACTTAGCACGTACACTTCCTTCTAAAACCAACTGCACAAGTCCCGGGTGTCTTAAGATGTGTCCTATCACTCTATACCTTCTTCATATCAAATTTAGCCAAATCGACCTCCGCTGAACAATTCGTTTCTGTATATTTTCATTCGTGATTCGATCTACCCATCTTACCTTCAGCATTCTTCTGTAATGCCGCATTTCTAAATCTTCTATTTCCGGGCCACTCATCGTCCATATTTCGTTTTTTTGCTAGGGGCTTTACGTCGCACCGACACAGATAGGTCTTATGGCGGCGATGGGATAGGAAAGGCTTAGGAGTTGGAAGGAAGCGGCCGTGGCCTTAATTAAGGTACAGCCCCAGCATTTGCCTGGTGTGAAAATGGGAAACCACGGAAAACCATTTTCAGGGCTGCCGATAGTGGGATTCGAACCTACTATCTCCCGGATGCAAGCTCACAGCTATACAATGCCGCGCTCCAGATGAAAAACTTCGAAAATATATAATTCCTAAATCAATCTTCGAAGTGAGCAAATTTCATTTGTTAAGAAAGGATTTGCTTGCTTGAGCTAGTCTGATTTTTATGCCCTCCTTACTTCTATGTATGTCACTACCCAAGTAACAATTTTCATCTACTTCCTTTAAAATTTCATTTCCGAATCTAATGTTTTGCTGTATCATCTGACTTTGTTTGACCGCACTCCATTACTTTTGTTTTGGGCTTATTTATTTTCATCTTGTATTCCATCCCCAAGACTCCATCCATACCATTCAGCAATTTCTCCAGATCTCTTGCAAACAACAATATCATCGGCAAATCTCAGAGTTTTGATATCCTCTCCTTGGATTTTGATTCCCTTTCCAAATTCCTCCTTCATTTTCTTTATCGCCTATTCTATATAAACATTGAAACGGAGAAGGGACAAACTGCAGCCTTGTGTCGTTTTTTTTTCCGGATTGCTGCCTCTTTTTCAAAGCCACCGATTTCTATCACTGCAGACTGAGTTTTGTACAGATTGTAGACAATTCTCCTTTCTCGGTATCTGATCCCGGTCACTTTCAGAATATCGGTCCAATCAACATTTTTGAATGTTCTACAAATATCAGTCCTGAAATTAATATCTACTGAGAAATGAGCGGATGTTTGCCATCACTATTAGGGGCAGAAAATATTCTACTGTGAGGTAATTGGCGAAAATCAAATGCAGAAATATACCAATTTTTCACAACGAATTACCAAAACTACCTTTCATTGTGTCTGTATCAAAAGAACGCTTAAGCAGACGCCAATAAGCAAATTTCGTAATACGTCAATCATTAAAAATATAGCCGACCCCATGGTGTAGGGGTAGCGTACCTGCCTCTTACCCAGAGGCCCCGGGTTCCATTCCCGGCCAGGTCAGGGATGTTTACCTGGATCTGAGGGCTGGTTCGAGGCTCATTCAGCCTATGTGATTACAATTGAAGAACTATCTGACGGTGAGATAGCGACCCCGGTCTTGAAAGCGAACAATAACGGCCGTGAGGATTTGTCGTGCTGACCACACGACACCTCTCGTGATCAGTAGGCCTTCGGGCTGAGCAGCAGTCCGTTTGTAGGCCAAGGCCCTTCAGGGCTGTAGTGCCAGGGGGTTAGTTTTTGGTTTACCTAGCATGCCTCATTTTGACGCTGCCGTCAGTTTCTGCGGCTTTGTTATAGCCACATAACCTTTGGTTGTGCTATTTGAGGATCCAAACCAGTTTTCTGGGTCGATAACCTAACAGAAATTGAAAAATTCGGTATAATGGTTCCATCTGATCAATACTTATAAGTTAATTTACTATTTCAATGTTAAAAAGGATCTTATTAGAATTACAGGACATGTTTCAGTCGCATTAGGCCATCTTCAGTTGTCTAGAATTAACTTAAAATCAATATACTAATAATTAAAGAACATGGATAAAATTCACACTCATATGACACAAGGTATTTACAAATGAAAAAGTGCATGTTGAATCATCATCAGATGAAGAAGTCGCTAGATGTAATGTAATGAAGTTAAAGCAATTCTATGTAAAATGACGAAGATGTAATTGAAAGTTCCTTCTCTCCTTAAAATTAATTTCAGTCAGATGATGAAGTTGATTCAGTAAAATTGTTGTTCCACTTAATATAAAAACTTTTATAATATTACGAATTCACAAATGTAGATCAAAATGATTAAATTCCAGCCAGACTATTGAGTAGGAATCAACTGTCGTTCGGCCATGTTGTGCAATATGAGATCTAGAAAGAAAACAAAAAAAAGTACTAAGATGAATATTAAAACTAGGCAAGCGAGATTTAGGAGAAGAAGAATCATGTAGATGAAAATATACAAAAACGAACATAAAACTCACAACAGCTCTGTGTTTACATCACATCGTGCCTGTACGCTGGCTGAGTTGGCAATTTCGTCCTTGTGCGAGTGTGAGCAATGTTATCGGCAGAGGGGAGCGCGGGAGGGGAGGGAAATGTAAGCAAAATGAGTGAGGTGAGGAATGCGTACGTGAGACCGGCGTAAAATATGGTGATGGCAATAAATTGGGAACATGCATCATTTTCAAAAATATTTTTTCTGAAAAGTACACCAATGAAATAGTACGTAAACGTATTACATTGTGGTATGTTGCCTTGTTTTCTACCATTAAAAAATATTTAATAGTGCCTTTCCGCAAGGCGAGTGAAACGGCCTCTGACGTAAGCGACGCGCTGTGACGTCACGATCCAGTACCGCATGGAGCTCTGCCAGCCGTTGTGCATCAGCCGTTGCTAAAAGCCGATTGTTTATTATTCATGATCGCGAATAACTTCGAAATGACAGAAGAAAGGTTCAAAACAGCACAGTCAGACAATCTACCATGTGTAGATGTCATCATTCTTGAAAAATGTGACTTTTGTGGCCGCAGAAATTAGCGGATAACAAGCAAGTTTGTAAGTGGCGTCCTTTATATACGTGCAATGTACTGTAAACCATAGTATTAGTATAACAAAGAACCTGGATAGATATCACATCACTTTCAACATTTCCTTCTAGACTGATTCCCCTATTAAAGAATAACATTACATTTTCGGGCTTTCAGCATTAGTAAAGTAAGAAATCGGATTTCAGCACTAACATAAACATATAGGTAGCATTATAGTACTAGTCCGCTTCTGTGGTGTAGTGGTTAATGTGTGCCACTCCCCGAGGCCCGGTTTCGATTCCCGGCTCTGCCATGAAAGTTGAAAACAAATAGTACGAGGGCTGGAACGGGGTCTACTCAGCCTCGGGAGGTCAACTGAGTAGAAGGGTTTCGAATCCCACCTCAGCCATCCTCGAAGTGGTTTTTCGTATTTTCCTACTTCTCCTCCCGGCACCTAAGGCCACGGCCGTTTCCTTCCCTCTTCCTTGTCTATCCCTTCCGATCCTCCCATCCTCCCACAAGGCCCCTGTTGAGCATAACAGGTGAGGCCGCCTGGGCGAGGTAATGGCCCTCCTCACCAGTTTCATCACCATACTCAAAGTCTCACGTTCCAGGACACTGCCCTTGAAGTGGTAGAGGTGAAATCCCTCGCTGAGTCCGAGAGAAAACCAACCCTGAAGGATAAACTGATTAAGAAAGAAAGAAAGATCATAGTAGTGTAGGTCTATAACCTATCATTTCTGAAAAAAATATATATTTATGGTTGGGGCAACTGGCCTACCCACTTCCGGGGCCCATGAAAGAGAATTAAATATCTTTGTGGAGGGAAAAAGTTAAACATGATAAAGATAAATATGACTTCATCTAGTTTTCACAAGTTGGGCTGAGTGGTTCAGACGGTTGAGGTGCTGGCCTTCTGACCCCAACTTGGCAGGTTCGATCCTGGTTCAGTCCGGTGGTAGTTGAAGGTGCTCAAATACGTCAGCCTCGTGTCGGTAGATTTACTGGCACGTAAAAGAACTCCTGCAGGACTAAATTCTTGCACATCGGCGTCTCCGAAAATCCTAGAAGTAGTTAGCGGGGCGTGAAGTCAATAACATTAATTACATTTGGCTTTTAACAAGCTGAGCATATCAGGAAAGAAAAGTGTCCTGGTGACATTTTAGTCGCTCAATACAGGAATGTCTTTGGGTGCTGTGACATTTAGTTTCTTTTTTTTTTTTTTTTTTTTTTTGGTGTTTGCTTTACGTCACACCGTCACATATAGGTCTTATTGCGACGATGGGACAGGAAAGGCCTAGGAATGGGAACAAAGCGGCCGTGGCCTTAGGTACAGCCTCAGCATTTGCCTGGTGTGAAAATGGGAAACCACGGAAAACCATCTTCAGAGCTGCCGGCAGTGGGGTTCAAAACCTTCTATCTCCCGGATGCGAGCTCACAGCTGCGCGCTCCTAACCGCACGGCCAACTCGCGCGGTATTTTTACCCTTCGGTTTATTGACTTGGCTTGTATAACCTAAAACTTAGGCTAAGTTGGATAATATTTTAAACACCTACATCACTATTTTCACCTGTGTGCAATTATGTTATTTATTTCATTAATATTATGATAATTATTATAATTGAGCATTGTTAACTTATAAGACCCCAACAGACAAGCATTGGTTTTGTGTAGAGTTATACATTTGTTAAATTAAACGTTGTTTCCTTTCATGATGTACACGCCTATTCTTTGTTACATTATAGAGTATTTAGATATAGCCTAAATTTACCAATTAAGCTCTTCAATAAAGACATACATAACTGTCCCATGCCAAGATATATTGGTAGAATTAGAGCTGTCAAAATGGTTCATAACCCCTTTGATTTATTATCTTGACATGGATCACCCAAAACATAGGTTAGGTTTGGAGAATACTTTAACAATCAGCATTATTTAATGCACTGTTTATTACTTTCATATTCCAAGATGTAATTGAAGCATTTAAATAAAGCATCATACATTAAAATTTAAAGTTTTACCACTAGAACAGCTGACATGGAAAAGTGACTTGAAAATTCAAACAAATTCATCTTACGTTAAAATCTTTAAAAAAGGAAACTGTAGACTTTTCCGATATATCACCAGCATTTTGTCCGGCTCGCCAAAATCCATTTCTGCCTAGTTTTAGCGTCTTTGGAACATGTATAAACAATTTGTTTGGTATGGTATGCGATGTGCTATTGCACATCGGATCTCTACACCATTTACAAGTTTTCTGCCTCACTGTCTGCGCAGGATTCATTTTAAGTCTAAAATATACCACTCAGATTATTATCCAATGTATAGACCTCGAATTTAACCATACTAGACACTAACGTAAAGTAGAAATACGCGAAGTGTATCCTGCTTCTCACAGCACACTATGTGTTATTTCGTCTGCTAATTCAGTCAACCTGTACGATGACGTCAGACCAATGAGATCGCGTACTTGCGTGACGTGACATTTTCGTAGATTTTTATCATGTTTGGGGTTATTATTTGTACATTCTGATCACATTTTTGAATTCTGCATGAAATTTTGAATCAGATTAGCATATTTTTAATTAAAACCCCGGATCATGCATGTTCCCTATTGAACTTTTTATAAAAAATTATGATTTCATCGTATAAGACATTGACTTTCTCCGAAATTTCATTGAAGTTTAAGGTTGCATTAAATCTTTAATCCAAGTGAATATGGATATCTTCCCAGATATTGAGTAATTTGCCCTTCTGTAAGATCTTCGTTGTGTTCATGTCGTTTTCAATGGAAGTGTAGGAGTGCTTGAAATCTTCCATTTGTTCACTCATGGCCGAGAATACATTGTATCTTTTGCATTGCCATGTTCTCGGTGGCGGATATAAAAATTTCGGCCTGTTTGACCAATGTAGCATGCCCGGCACTGAAGAAACATGACCTTAAATATCTCTTACAGTATAAGACCGATAATACCAATGCTAGATTACTCTACAATACGAATGCCACTAATAATAATGATATTTCAAAATTTGGGGGTCTATAGAATGAAATGCAATCAATGCCGGGAAAGCTACATTGGTCATTTTATATTCGGTAACGAAATTGTCAATACGGATCCAAAATATAATTTATTTCAAATTAACAGAAAGTTATTAACTTTTATTTTTGGTTCGTTTTGGCCTATAGAGACCACGGTGCTCGGCTTAACACTTAGCTGTGTTCTTCTGCTTGTTCTTGGTCCAGTACGCTTTCATTTTCTCGTTGTGTGTCTGCTTCCTCTCACCCGTCTTCTTAGGTCTGGTGGTCCCTGTACTCATTTTACTTGTGAGTGGTAGTGGGAGGAATCCCTGTAGGACGGTCTGTCAGTACTGAGATCGTTTCTCTATGGTCTCTAATGAGATACGCAGTTCCTCTAGGTTCCATTTTACTGAGGTGATCCACTTGATCTGGAAAGCCTTTCTCTACTTGTCACTGTGAGGATTCTGTTGGTAAACCTGCAGAGTTTCAGGTGGGTCATGTGCCCATAGAAGCTCAGTCGCCTTTTTTCGTCATACACGTCACTATGTCTTCCTGATGTTCGTAGACCTCGTTGTTGCGCTTGATTCTGTAGGTGCCATCCTCCTCTTTTATGGGTCCTAGTAACCTCAACATCTTCCTCTCTTTAAGTTCTAGTTTCCTGAGTGGGCCCTTTCGATTGATCAAGAGGCATTCAGAAGCGTAGAGTACAGAGAGTCTTACTGTTGAATTGTAGTGCTTCAGCTTTAGGTTCATGGAGAGGTACTTGTAGGTGTAGATGCTTTTACAGGAATGATAGGCCCTCGAACCTGGTGTCTATGGCCAAAGTTCCGCTCTTGCTTGCTGAGATCCATTCTCCTAAGTATCTGACTGCAAACACTTTTACTTATTGAATTATGAATATAACAGGATTTCGCCCAATTACAATGTTCAGAATACACAATTAAAAATTACACTACTAAACACTAAACTGAATATAAACAAAAAACGCAAATAGAATAATACAATGAACTACCCAATTTAAATTCGAGGATTCCAAAGAAAGATAGTAATACAATAAAAATATACAGTTACTGAAATAAATTATGTTGACAGTGATGCATAACACAAAGTAACAAATTCAGTTTCCAAGTTAAATTATACGAACAGTCTTAGAAGAGAGAGTACGAAATAAACACGACGCAGTACGCAAAATAATATTCTGAGAAGAGAAATACACTAAAGTGTTTAAATTATAGTCCATTTAAAAATTGTGCAATCAAATAAAAGAAGAAATAATGAACAGTACAATGTGGAGATAAGAAATAAAAACTATAAGAATGAAATCAGACATGTACAGAAAACGGAGATTCATTCAACACTATTTTTGTAGGAAAGTATCACATGTCATTTCAAAATTAATTTGATTCATAGAAAGGACATCCTAATTATATGAATTTAATTTATTATAAAGTTTCAAAATCCTATTAAGAGGAGAATTCTTATGAGCTTCATTGTAGTACTTCTTAATTTAAAATAAATTTTGAACCTGCTAACCCTTTGATGAATGTAAAATTCTATACTTCCAAGTAACTCTTCGTCATTAATTTTACTATTCAATGTTTTAAACTAAACTAAATTCGTGCACTTTTTACGTCTTCCTTCCAAAGTTTTAACATCAAAGTGTGATAACATCGTGGAGTAGGGTGGAAATGTCGGGTACTCGTGTGGCTGTTCCCAGTACATATACTTTCAGAACTGTTTTTTTCACTGTACCAATTAATTTGTTGTACTCAGTGTCTGGAAGACTCCAGATAATAGAATCATATTCTAGTTTCGGTCTTACTAATGAGTTGTATAAGACAAATAAGGTTGTGTGTTGAAAATTTAACGAATTTCGTAATATAAATCCAAAATTCATATAGGCTTGACTAACTATATGTTCCATACTGTAAAACTTTATCGAACCAATAAGTTATTTTCGTGTCACTTGAATCGCAACATGTTTTATTGCAATAACTAGCAAATTTAGCCCTGCTTCGCTACGGTATTATAAATTGTATACGGAGTTCTACGTAAATTACTGCACACGCAGTGAATAAGATTATACGAGGGTTGGAACTTAAATAGTGGCAACACTGCCGTGGAAACGCTATGCAACGGAATCTAATATTATCGCTGATAGCACACGTTGGTTGCATACCTACCTTACCTCAGAGCAAATAGACTCGTCCTTCCCACATCACTTGCGTGCGCACAAGCGAGAGAAATACAGTCACTTGTGAGCTAGCGGTCTAACGTAACGTTGTCACTATGTTTTCCAAAGAGGAGCAACGGAGTTGGATCAAGATTGAATGTGCCAGAGGTCGTACAGCACGACAGTGTCAACAAGGTCTTCAAGAGGCTTGCGGAGAATTTGCAGAACAGTGGCACGTTGGGTAAAAGCCTTCAACGATGGTTGGCAAACTGTGGCGGACATTCATCGGGCAGGCCGTCCTACGGGCGGCAGTGAAGAAGAAGTGCATGCTCTTGCCGCGTTACTGGACAGTTGATCGAAACCAGACGATTCGTGAGCTCGAATTCGCTTCAGAACTATTGCAGAGATTCGACAAGCAGTAGACCGCTCCATTCGCACCATCAACAGAAGAGGCTCTGCTAAAGGTATACTACGACTTCCAGATCGCTGGCAACGGGTTATACACAACGTTGGTGACTACATTGAAGGACAGTAAAGGTTGCTAACATGTAACACTTTTGTATCTGTTGTAAATAAATAGTTGTCACTATTTAAGTTCCTTCGTATTAAATTGCAAGTCTCATCGCGCTATCCAAGAAACAAAACGGGGAAGATCCCATACGTTGTTTCCGATGTAAGGTGCACGTTGGGGAAGTATAGATGATAATGGGAGGCCACGTTTCCTACTGCCATTCACAATCGAATTCGAGAGTTTCTACAATAACGGCAGGCTCACATGCCAGCTGGCATCCGCAATGGAGACGGATACATTCAATTATAATGACAGGCCCCCTTTCCTAATATCAGTCGGAATCGAGTTGGAGAGATTTGAAGGAAACCGAGAAATGCTGCGCTATCCAACGTATAAATAATCCAGATACAACAGTACGGCATAGAACCAAAGTTGAAAATCTCTCCAAATTGAGCACCGATTGTGTAATCTGCTTTCTGAAATGACATACCATTTAGAAAGCAGATACCATGAAACGAAGGTCTGAACCGTCATTGAAATTGCCTCCATATTTCGATATTTTCCGGTACCTAAAAGTAATACATTTGAACAGTCTGGAATATTCCCTCAAAGAAAAGAGTGTGTAGTGACCAAGCGAAATTATGTAAATAACAAAGGGACGTAACGAATAAGGGACCTTTCGCAAATAGTCCATGGATTTTACAGAAAATCAATAGTATAATAGGAAAATGGAAGAACGCTGTTGTGGTTTCCCTATAAACTCCAATTCTATACAGTAATTTTTTAATCATATGCACATCTAAACATTCACCCGGGTAAGTATACTTTATATACTAGTCGAGATCTATCCGGCCGTTTCTCCGTGATGGTGTCCGGTTCCATGACTAAATGGTTATCGTGCTGGCCTTTGGTCACAGGGGTCCCGGGTTCGATTCCCGGCAGGGTCGGGAATTTTAACCATCATTGGTTAATTTCGCTGGCACGGGGCTGGGTGTATGTGTCGTCTTCATCATCATTTAATCTTCATCACGACCCGCAGAACGTCTACGGGTGTCAAATAAAAATACCTGCACCTGGCGAGCCGAACATGTCCTCGGACACTACCGGCACTAAAAGCCATATGCCATTTCATTTCATTTTTCCGTGATGGTGGAACAGAGAGACAAACAGACACGAAAGCTAAAAACCACTCATAGGGTTTTGAGTTGTCCTAAATCGGAAAAATATCTGAAAAATTGGAAATACAAATGACATTACAGACAGTGGACGCCCTAGAACTTTATGTATATACTGTAATTCTGTAATGAGGGTTTTTTCTTTGTTACTTAGCTGACTGTTGTTTCTTCCGTACTCTAGGTACTGCCTTTCGCTTAAGAGACCATCTGTAAAAACACAAAGGTATCCTTTGCCATGCGTGGTGACAAATGGCTGCATTTTGTTTCCTTACTTGTTGACATAAATATGTCTTATGGCTGAGGCTCATCCGAAAATTTGTTTGACGAAACGCGACAAAATGTGTGACGAAAGTGTAACCATAGCAACCGTGCACGCAGTGATGTAAGGTATGGATGGATGGTCTGACAATGTTACCTAGCAACCGTGCAGGCAGTGATGTAAGGTATGGATGGATGGTCTGACAATGTTACCTAGCAACCGTGCAGGCAGTTATGTAAGGTATGGATGGATGTCTGACAATGTTACCTAGCAACCGTGCAGGCAGTGATGTAAGGTATGGATGAATGGTCTGACAATGTTACCTAGCAACCGTGCAGGCAGTGATGTAAGGTATGGATGGATGGTCTGACAGTATTACCTAGCAACCGTGCAGGCAGTGATGTAAGGTATGGATGGATGGTCTGACAGTATTACCTAGCAACCGTGCAGGCAGTGATGTAAGGTATGGATGGATGGTCTGACAATGTTACCTAGCAACCGTGCAGGCAGTGATGTAAGGTATGGATGGATGTCTGACAATGTTACCTAGCAACCGTGCAGGCAGTGATGTAAGGTATGGATGGATGGTCTGACAATGTTACCTAGCAACCGTGCAGGCAGTGATGTAAGGTATGGATGGATGGTCTGACAGTATTACCTAGCAACCGTGCAGGCAGTGATGTAAGGTATGGATGGATGGTCTGACAGTATTACCTAGCAACCGTGCAGGCAGTGATGTAAGGTATGGATGGATGGTCTGCCAATGTTACCTAGCAACCGTGCAGGCAGTGATGTAAGGTATGGGTGGATGGCCAGACAATGTTACCTAGCAACCGTGCAGGCAGTGATGTAAGGTATGGATGGATGGTCTGACAATGTTACCTAGCAACCGTGCAGGCAGTGATGTAAGGTATGGATGGATGGTCTGACAGTATTACCTAGCAACCGTGCAGGCAGTGATGTAAGGTATGGATGGATGGTCTGACAGTATTACCTAGCAACCGTGCAGGCAGTGATGTAAGGTATGGATGGATGGTCTGCCAATGTTACCTAGCAACCGTGCAGGCAGTGATGTAAGGTATGGGTGGATGGCCAGACAATGTTACCTAGCAACCGTGCAGGCAGTGATGTAAGGTATGGATGGATGGTCTGACAATGTTACCTAGCAACCGTGCAGGCAGTGATGTAAGGTATGGATGGATGGTCAGACAATGTTACCTAGCAACTAGGCAGGCTATATCGTATGGCTGGTGGTTATCTGGAATTAGCAGCCGTTGATAAATGGCCATGATCGGGAGACATATTTATGATCATTTGATTTTCGCAAAGGGAAAAGTGTTTTTTTTATTTTCCTTGCCAAAAATTTCTAGATAATAGATATGCTGCCCGTAAATTGATGGTAAACATTTACCCATTTCTGATAAGGTGTTAATATTGGGACCCACGTGTGCATTCTTGTATTTGAGGCGACTATGGTTTTGTAACCGTTTCCTATCTGTAGTCTTGTAACTTAAATTTTCTCCATCTAGCCACCTCAGTACAATAAGATCAGCCTCTGTAACGTCGGGCTAGAAGCTCAAATAGGGTTTTAATCTTTTGTGCATATTTCAAGGAGAGCAAATATCTGTCTCCGCATCATTTTGATTTTTGGGCCAGTAACGTTAACCTGTGTTTTTTTTTCTTCCCACCATGGCCCGGCAGAATGAGTATTCGATACACCTGTAAAACTTAGTTATTTCTGTTAAGCGGTTAACCTTTGAGTGTTGAAGACAGTGAAATCTATTTGAACTATTAAATGTAGGTTGTGCCTCGAGAGGCCTGGAAACCGTAAATGTTCAGTGAGCAAAGATGCTCGGGTTGGAATGGTATTAAGTTCGGAGCTCAGTCTCCTAGATGCTCTTCCTATTCTTGTAGATATACTCTGTAAATAAAATGGGGAGACCTGTCTCCTTCAATTTTGGGTGTATGGAGCAATAGTGCTCAAATAACACTTGTAAAATTGGAACTTCAAGCTCAGGTGTTTAATTGACCAATTTTGTTGTTTCTAACTTCTCCTACTTTGTATTTAAACTACTGTACCTGAAATACTGTTCCGTCGCTGAGCGATTTTTTTAAATACTTCTGCAGTTAAAAAAAAGAGTAGAAAAGAAATATAACTTTAAAATTAAAGTCTTTAATTAATCTTTTGTTTGTAGTAGACAAACCCATTCATGTCCGCACCTTCTGTTGTGTGTGTCCTCCGCGCCTGCAAGCTCCGCAGCCCGCCCGGCATCGACGTTTCGAGAGACCACGAGGTGGACTGCACTGCTCTGACGTAATCGTCTGTGACGTCAGCCACCACTATAAATGGAGCAACGTTTCCGTCTCTCGAGGAACTCCTACAGTGTCCAATGAACAGACTACACCACAAGTAAGACACAGAGGTACCCTCTTAAGGGGAGTACGTACCTCAATTTTTGCAAAAATTTGCGAATTTCATTTTAAGGTATTTTAGTATTTTTTTGGTATGTGTACAATAGAGCACCGTTTTTTATTTCAGTGAAATCGCGTTACAAGTGTCCATAATTTGGATATTCCATGGCCCCTTTCATTTATAAATGCCGCGCCCTCTTCTGACTGTATGCTGGGTTTTACTTTTTGATAACTTTCTAGTTCTAGGAAATAAAAGTCCATTAGTGAACCACATAGACTATGTTGGAGCTTCTCATCAGTCGAAATCGTATGAAGAAAAGTTCCCCACAGCAACAAATATCCAAAATAGCACAAACGGCATCAGTACCGAAACTTGCCCAAGATTAGACAGAAAAAGAGAACGAACTAACATGAAATTTTCCAGGACATAATTATACCGTATGATGTACAGATAATATCTACGATCTGAATACGTTTAATCCACCTTCACATTTTTTACAGGCAATCTCTTTAATCCAATTTCAAGTTATAGCAATATTAGGCTAGATTTTTTTTCAAGGTTTTTATGTTAGCTTATTATTTCGGGTTACTGAGTTGCTTGTCGTGGTTCTTGGTGCACGTATAATAAAGACAAGGAAACCTACAAACTCCATGGACTTCCGGGAGGAGTGATGCTTCTGATTAAGCCCAATTATAAGGATCTTGCCCATCCCGATTTATTGAAGAAATGTTTGCATTGGAATACGCAAAATGTAAACGAGTCTTTTAACAGTGTTATTTGTAGCCGTGTACCGTTACCTAAAAATATTTTTGTTGGATATAAAACCTTAAAATTAGGAGTACATGATGCTGTGTTATCATTTAATATGGGAAATTCCGTGCAGAATTAAAGTTATAGAACAGCTGGGGATCCAACCAAGGTGGAATTCGCTCAGTGCGTTTCAAGCTTTTGATGTTCGTCGGACAAAAATGGAGGATAAAAAGCTGTTTGTAGTGGAAGCGAAGATAAGTAAGTCAATGAGAGCAATGAAAAGGAGTCTGGAGGACAAGTAGAATGAGGAATATGCAGCAGGAGGGTTCTAGACTACACCTCAACTAAGATTTATATAAGCTAAATTTTAAAGTTAATTTTCTCTGCTTTTGTTTTTTCCTTATATAGGTACGCTCAGTCAAAAAACTATAAAAGGTAGAAATCATAAATAATTATCAGTGATACTTCCACACCTTCTCTCTGTAAATCTACCAGGCCATTTTAAATATGTTAATATATGAGACCAGAAAAAATTATTATTACTCAAATTTTTCATGAATTTTTTTTAAATTGGAAAAAAATCACTAAAAATAACCATGCATCTAATCCTAAAACTCAATACAGCACTGTAAAGAACAAAGTTCATACAATAACACTATAAATCTGTAGGACAAAGGACCTCTTACCTGAGCGTACCTAAAAATGGAGAAATTACCATTGTCAGCATAGGCAGTACGTACTCCACTTAAACAAGTGTTCTGAACAGGTGGACTGATTCTGGCCGGGAGGTTTCACCTCAGGACATCGTCTCATGCATCCTGCCTCCCATAGCACCGTCGAGCATCCTATCCAAGCATTCTGCTATTTATGAACCTTAACGCAAGTTCCTTGCAAGTTCTACGCCTCCTACTAGCATTCTGTTTATACAGACTTTCTACAAGTTCCACTTGTCATTATACTAACTACAGATAGTTTTCAACTATCAAGGACATTCCTTCATTTGAGCAGACTATCTTATCAAGACAAGAACTGAATGTACATAGGAAGATTAACTTGTATAAATGTAAATACTCTTCAGACCCTCAGTCTACTATTTTATGTTAGCATTGAACGTGTGCAGCTCATTAAACTTCAAGACAAGGTTCGTTCTTTTTGTGTACATACTGTATGAAAATTTCCGAGCAATAAACTTTTATGTTGTGCCTTGTATATCAAGTTCCTTGGATACAACCCCTTCTTTCACCTCTGTCCACCTGAAAATACCGTAACAACTCCCATGGGAAACCTGAACGTAGGGGAATGAGGTCATGATGAGAGGTAGGGAGAGGGTGAAACCGAGTTTGAGCACATGGCCTAGATACCACCAACGGATCTGCTCAACGATTAAGAGTCCCAATCGACGGACCAATCACTATCGCCATATGTGGAGAGACTTGGAGTTGAATCCAGGCTTTTGGCTTGCAATCTGGTGGTCAGGAATTGTATACCACAACCTCCCTTACCATAGTGGCAAGCATTCTGTTGGTAATCGTTTTTACCACCAACGGGACACGAGCCGATTAATCGCAGTGTCAAACCACATAGATTTGACACTTTATCTACCATGATTATCAGACGGGCTTTTGGTCCCATGGATAGTAAGTAGATCAGGATATCTCGTCTAAAGTACAAGCTGTGAGCTTGCATCCGTGAGATAGTGGTTTCGAACCCCACTGTCAGCAGCCCTGAGGATGGTTTTCCACGGTCTCCCTTTTACACACCAGGTCATTAAGGTCACGGCCACTTGCTTCCCCCTCCTAGCCCTTTTCTATCCCATTGTCTCCGAAAGACTTTTCTGTGTCGGTGCAATGTATGGTAAATTGTAAGAATTAAAAGTAACTACAAGCTTACTTAGTTGCTTAAAACCTACCCCATTCAAAGACTTCGGGTCCGAATCAAGAATCTCATCTATTTCAGCTTAAATGATGACCGTGTTGACTGGTACACAGAGGGATAAGACAACAGTATTTCCAGTCCCTCTCAAAAACAGTCACAGGAGAATGAGACAACTTGGGGTGGAAAGCCAACATGTGTTACGAAGGCAAACCAGACAGGAGGTAAAAGAGAGGACTATAATAAAAGCAAGGAGAAGTATTATCACACTCAGCTGTAGTTCCATGTTTTCCATTCCATGGTGATACTCTGGGGACGATTTTTAAGTTTCAAACTTGATCGAATGATGACGAGCTTCTTCTTTACGACTTGTGGTTAATGCGAAGTGCCCATCATCCTTTCAGCTGGGGTAAAGTTCACAATAACGCTTCAAAGCTAACACCGTGAAATTGACTCTCTCTTTCTTACTTGCTCGCAAGATCCGTGTCGGTGAGCGGGCGAGAAGTTAATGAGAAGATGACGTCGTAAACCTCACAACTAGACAGGAACAGTGGTGTACGTCATTGTCACGCTCTCCCAAATTACTATGGTTTGTGTAAGAGATCTGATTAAAGGAGATGAGAAGAAACCAATATATTCCATGGAAACGTTGCTGGACCAAATGATGAAGGACAATTCCTTACCAAGGGGGAGAAGACAGGAGAAGAACATGGAATTGTTCGCATCAGTTGTTTAGAATACTGATTTTGTTGTTGTTCCTTGAGTCATCCATCCATGGAGTGGTTTGATGTAGCTCTCCATTGTACTGTCGTGAGGTAACCATTTCATTTCTATGTAACTACTATAGTACCTTCTACATCTGTTCTAATCTGTTTTTCATATTCATGCCCTGGTTTACCTCTACTGTTCATACCACCTACACATCTCTCAAAAACCAACTGCTGACCGAGCTCGATAGCTGCAGTCGCTTAAGTGCGGCCAGTATCCAGTATTCGGGAGATAGTAGGTTCGAACCCCACTATCGGCAGCCCTGAAAATGGTTTTCCGTGGTTTCCCATTTTCACACCAGGCAAATGCTGAGGATGTACCTTAATTAAGGCCACGTCCACTTCCTTCCCACTCATAGGCATCTCCTGTCCCATCGCCGCCATAAGACCTATCTGTGTCAGTGCGACGTAAAGCAACTAGCAAAGAAAAACCAACTAAACAAGTCTTGGATGTCTTAAGCTGTGTCCTGTCATTCTATTTCCTTTTCTGGTCAAATTTCGTCAAATCTTCTCCTCTTACCGATTCACTTCAGTATCATGTCGTGTTTCCGTCTACCCATCTCACCTTCAGCATTCATCTGCAACGCCAGACTTGAACAGTTTCCATTCTTTTATTTTGAGCTAGTTATTGTCCATAATTGTCAAGCTACAGTATTCAAAATTATCTTTCTAATACCTATAAGGTAGCGGGGCCAGATTCCGCCCCGAGCCTAATTTTGTCCCCCTGGTGATTTTCAGTTTGCACGGTTGGTACGTGCGTTGTGAGAGTTCGTTGTGTGCACCAAGTTTAGTTTCCGTGTACAAGGAGGATTCATTTTTCATGCTGAGATATGTTGGTGCAGCATTGAAATTAAGAGCCTGTTCTTTCTATAGGGAGCAGTGATACGTGTATGAAATACTGGACTGCATATCAGTCGCGTGGTGTACTTCCTGGCATGTAATCCCTACAGTAACGTGGCTGACGTGATTACTGTAGCGGCCAATATAATAAAACAGGGAGTGTTCGTAATTTCACCCCCTTCACGTTATTTGTTATTTATGAAGTTTATTATAATTTTCAGATGGGGAAAAGCAAGCAATGAGATGTGGAGACTATGATATTGGCTATTAAGGCAGTGAGGGACAAGATAACGAGTTACGAACGTGTAAGAAAAATGTGTAACATACCACAAGCAATGCTGAAAGTCTATATTAAAAATAATACCAAGAAAATATGTGTCATGAATTGACTTCAAGCAATTCATTATAGGGAAAGTGTTTCGTAAGTTTAGCAAGGAAAATTTGTTAAAATTAATTGTACTTTTCATAAATTTGGGGGGGAGTAAATTTACGAACACATTTTTGGTAGTTTAGTTTTGGTAGTGTTCATGTCAAATATTGCCTACCTTACGTAATAACAGTTTAATTATAACTTGTCCGTAAGTGTAGAATATATTCACTAATACACATACCAATTTCTAGCCTTGTCCATAATATTCCCGAATTTCTACAAGTCCAGATCTGCTAAGGGGACGAAATATGTGCCCTCTACATTATCAGTGTTTGAAGTGAGAAAATATATTTTCATAGAAAAGAAAAGTATTTGCTTGAATGCTATGTCTTCCTTACTTTTATCATTACGCGGAGGCTCCGTATTCGATTCCCGGCCAGGTCAGGCATTCTTACCTGTATTTGAGTGGTGGTACAAAGTCCACTCAGTCTATGAGATTACAATTCGGGAGCTAGGTTTTGTGAGGCCTAAGACATTGGACGCTTACCTAGGCTTGGTACTTTTTATTCCAAAAGTTTTCGATGGCAAGAACTCAGGAAAGATACCGTTAAAATCGTATTTAAAGTATGTGGTCAGTGAAACAGGAGCGTTGTTCATACTTTGAGGCGGAAAGCTGTGCAGAGAAGAGGCTTAACCTCTTAAAAGGAGGAAGTGATTGGTGTCAATAGAGGATGGTTGCACAGCTGTACATCCTCTTAAAACAATAATCATCGTCACCACTACTCTCTGTTTACAGGACAGGCGCGGATCGAAACTACCTCCAAGGTAATTTTCACTCATACTAACTCACCATGGTGCCTAGGAACTATTCTTTTAATATTACTTAGTCCATCTTGTATTAGAGGTGTAGCCCTCTACATTCTGAACACTCAATTTAACAAAGAAGTTGTCTTCTACAATCAACAAGCTCGTGAACTGGTGCCTGTAGTTTAGGCAACGCGGCATACGCACGTGTACTACAGTCAGTAACTTCTTAGACTGAGACCTGCGATATAGGCAACAATGTGTACACCTATGTACGCAATACAGTCAATATGTTCGTTGACTGGCGCTAAAAGATCAAAGATCCCATAGTTTTTCACCTGTGTTTCCAGCGTCCTTTTCCCGTCGTATTTTTTTTTTTTTTTTTTTTTTTTTTTTTTTTTTTTTTTTTGCTAGTTGCTTAACGTCGCACCGACACAGATAGGTCTTATGGCGACGATGGGACAGGGAAGGGCTAGGAGTGGGAAGGAAGCGGCCGTGGCCTTAATTAAGGTACAGCCTCAGCATTTGCCTGGTGTGAAAATGGGAAACCACGGAAAACCATCTTCAGGGCTGCCGACAGTGGGGTTCGAACCTACTATCTCCCGAATACTGGATACTGACCGCACTTAAGCGACTGCAGCTATCGAGTTCGGTAAAATAGTAATATTAAGGATAGCAACAACAATGGTAATACTAAGGGAACACTAGGGGAAGTGCAGCGTGTCATTGACCGGATGAGGAGGCGGGGAGAGCGGGGCGCATGACGGAATAGAGGGACAGCAGACTGGCAGTCGGTTGGATACGAGCCATTGAGAAAGTGACGGTTTTTAAACGCCTCACATTGTATGCTGTAGTGGAAATAAAGCAGGACTTTATCAAAATAAGTGCCTTTTTCAAATTTTAGACAGGAATAAATATAAATATATCAAAATATTGAGTGTGACTTGATAGAATCTGACTATGTTCTTTTTAAGAACCAAACATGTCATTGTTTGTTAAAAAGTGTGTACTTTTGTTCCCTGTTTAATACTGTGTTTTTACAGGTGTGTTGTCCGCCTCCTGTTAGTGTTATTAGCTGACGTCCGTTGGGGCCTGGGTTCGATTTCCGGTACTGCCAGAATTTTAAAAATGGCAGGAGGGCTGGTATATGGTTAAAATGGTACACGCAGCTCACCTCCACTGAGGGTGTGCTTGAAAATAACTGCACCACCTCTGGATGATGACACGAGTTTACTCCATGACTAAATGGTCAGTGTACTGGCCTTTGGTCCAGAGGGTCCCGGGTTCGATTCCCGGCCGGGTCAGAGATTTAAACCTTAAATGGTTAATTCCCTTGTCTCAGCGACTGGGTATTTGTGCTGTCCTCAACATACCTGCAACTCACACACCACACATAACACTGTCCTCCACAACAATAACACGCAGTTACCTACACATTTCAGATGCCACCCACCCTCATCGGGGGTCTGGCTTACTCGGCTACAAACAGCCAGACGAAATTATTAATTATTAGAGAGGTGTGTTATAGTGTAATATTTACATTGAAATTGTGTGTTCGATATACCGAAAAGCGTTTAAGTTACATGAAATTAAAGGTTAGATTATTCTCCTGTAAAATTTACTTTTGTGAATTTGTAACTTTCACCGAATGACCAATTCATATACAAATGTACAGTGTATTTAATTATGTTAACTGAATGACCGAGTCAAGGTATTATCAGCAGACATCGGTCAATGCCTCGTGAAGCTGGGTACACAAAACATATGTCTCTACTGTGGAAAGACCAGACGCTGACTTGTGTCACATTCCATTGCGGCTCACTCTCAACGTGGAATGTTCCTTTTGCAGAGTCGCGCCGTCCCAGTCTTATGATTAACGATGTGAAATTCCCGACGTGCCACTGACGGTCCACCTCACTTCTTCACTTGCTGTCTGCATGTCTCGCGGACTGACAGGGACTGGCGATGCGAATCATGTCATGAGGACATCCGTTCTGTTGAATTGGAAGATCATGCTGAGAGTTGACAATGAATTTTGAGACTAGCTGTTTGAGTTGTCAGGTGCTGTATATCAAGCTGGAGTCGAACTTTACGAGTAGGCGGATCATTTACTTAACAACGTCTACGGTCAGTTAATTGCCGGTTTCTGGCCTGGTTTCAGGTTTGGGCAACAACCACTTTTATTTTTTCATTTCCAGTTACTCTTTCTGAGTTGTGATTCGTTTGTTTAAATCTCTCTGCATCGACATCCATATATCTTGGCTTCTGTTCAGTTCGGCGGAGTATGTATGATTCTTATTAGCTTTGCAACTGAACGGGGAATAAAATCCTAAAATATTATTATTATTATTATTATTATTATTATTATTATTATTATTATTAATATTAATATTAGCCAACCCTGTGGTGTAGACGTAACGTCCCTGTCTCTTATACAAGCCCTGGGTTCGTTTTCCGGCCAGTTCCAAGATTCTAATTCTGGACTGAGGAAGTACTGTAGAATGGAGTTTACTTGATACGATATTTTTTCAAGCTCTTAGTTACAGGAAGAAAGCGCACAGTGAGAAGATGGCGCTACTGACCTGGTGTACATAAGCAACACTGGTTGCCATGGTTACAATCGTGTGGGGAAAGTGATGCCGGTAATTCCATATAGACCCCAAGGCCCAAAACATACCCAACAAGAACAGTCACATTTATTCAAGGTGCGCGGTTTTAAAGCGAGCTCACGACATATTAAAGGCATAAAGAATCAATTGATTGTAAACGAAATATTTTCACTATCAAACAAATTAATTATTTTATAATTTATATTATACGAATTATACTTAAAATATGTTGAACAATGTTTGTAAATAAATAATAAATAGAGAAATAAATAAATAAATGCTATCGTCATTATCAATTCAACACCCTTAAGTCTTATTAAACCTTCTAATTACCCAAATCCTATTCTTTCATATTATAATGTAAAAGCTGACACCGCACTCCAGTTAATCCTATCCACTCCTATCCGCTTTGAAGACCTGAAATAGATAAGGCTCTAAGCGCTGAGGTTACACATTTTGAGATAATGTCTGAAATAGCATCTACACGCTAAGCGTAACACTGTACAAAAGGCTCGAACTGCCACGAATGATGGTGTAGTAACAATATCCATCAACACATGACATGCTCTGTGTTCTTCTAAAACTCATTTTCTTCAAAACTATTAATTTGGCACTTAAAGCCTTCTTCATTTCAAGTTTTCAAATAGGCAAATAGGCGTTACTTTCTGACCTGAGACAGAAGATCCCATTACATACGGTGGTTTATAAGTCCGTGAACTGAAATGTACACATCTACTAACCCTACGATTCTTTCTCAATTCATTTCGTATTTTAAAATCTTCAATGTGCAGATCAAGGGAACATTGACTTTTACAAATGTGATCATTGCATTTAGAAACTTTTTTGTGTATTCCACTAAAGTTTTTTAATATCCTGTTTGAACTTTTCTAACTATGATATGTAGGATTATTTATTCATCGTATAAAATTTGACTTTTACAAATGTGACCATTGGATTTAGAAAATTTTGTTTGTGTATTATTCCACAAGCTTTTTAATATCTTGATTGGACTTTTCTAACTATGATATGTAGGATATTTATTTATCGTCTAAAATTTGCTTTATGTATTTTTATTGTTAATTAAAGTTTTGTAATGTCTCACTGAAGTTTAAATGTGTATTTGTAAGGTATCACTTCCACATTTTTAAATAATAAGACAAAGTGTCTGGCTGGCCGGTACTGGGAAACAGTTTTTGTAATGTGAGGTTTTGTAAGAATTCTATTTATTGTTGTAATGAACATGCACACTCATTTTCTTCATGTCTACTCAAGGCAATTGTAACAGTACTGTATCAGGCCTCTTTTAACTTGATCAGATTTATTGCTGACCATTCTGTTTTTAAACAATGAAGAAAATTTTTTAGGTGGCCGGTACTGGGAGAGGCTCCCCTATATTAACCCTCAACTGGTGACGTAGTGTCAGACAGACTCCTTGTAGGAGATACATGTACACCCCTAAGTACACAATCGGAAGTGAGACTTTTGGTTTGCAGTACCTTTTTATCTCTCTGTCAAAAAACGTTTCATCATTAGAGATTCGCTCTCAGTATTATCGTTCTCTCCTCAGAGTGTAGACAATTTTCTAAGTGGCTTCGTAGACGCCACGTCACCAGTTGTGCAACATTTTAATGTGTGGATTCTTAAGTTGTACGAAGTGAACTCATAGCTTTTTAATTTTTGTTCGTAATTCAACAATGGCAGACCGTGCTGGTCCATCTCGACCTATAAGGCCTGAAGGTCCTGGGTTCAAAGATCAGGTAGCACAGTGGTTAGGTACAGAATTTAGTGATGTTGAAAATGGTGTGGACAGTGACTTTGCTATTGAAAGTGATCATTGTACTGACTCCGAAGAAGCCACAGGTAGTGAAGGTGAAGATCAAGAATGCACAGAACAGCATTATTACTATGGTAAAAAAAACCGTTATAAATGGTCCGCTAAAGAACCTACTAGAAATGTACGCACCCCAAGTCACAACATAATTCGTTTACCTGCGTTACGTGCTCAAGCAAGAATTGGCAATCAAATAGAACCTAAAACTGCCTGGGATTTTATATTTTCCAGGGAGATGGTGCAACTTATAGTTCAATAGACTAATGTCAAAATGCGAAATATGAGACAGAAATACAAACGCATGGATCGTTCCTAAATTGACGTCATTGATGACATGGAATTTGAAGCTCTTTTAGTTATACTTCTCTATACTGCTTCTTTCAAATCAAACAATGAAGATATTTCTGCAATGTAAACCAGTTATCAAAAGTAGTATTTCTGTTCGTTTACGAAGTTTCACAAGATATGTATGGCATGTCTATTGATCACTTCTTAATTTGAACACTTAGGCCACTTTTGCTCCAAAGGGTTCAGAAAAAGATAGACCCTACATGTATTTTCTTGATATTAGTGAAAACATGCAAACAAATATAATATGTGATTCGGGTGTGTATTGGACGAAAAAGAAATCAAATAAGACAAATTACAAATATTTGTAATATTTTTGAGTATTTTGAAAGTGCAAAAATTAGTGCATTACAGGTTTTTGTAGTTTCAGTGAATATGTGATAAACTTAAGTTTTCTGAAATGATTATGTTTCAGTCTGTGTAGGAAAGTTGTTTTTGAGCCATTCGGATGCATATGAGGGACGATGATGCAATCTAAGTTGAAACCTAGATTTCTTCTTCATAAAGTGACATACACTTGGATTCAGAATTTTTAAAAAAATTTGGTGCAATGGAGTTGGTAATAAAATGTGTTAAACTATTCGTCAAGATATGCCTTTCCAATATAAAATGAATAAATCTCGCCTTAATGAAATGTGATTCCATTTAAAATGCTCAAATTATAGACGTCTCTCAAACACCATGTCATCAGTTATGTTCCTTCCGGAATACGTCACCAGTTGAGGGTTAAAACAATCTCTCTGTTAATGTTTATATACAAACGCGAAGAAACTCCCCGACGGCCACTCACAGGACTGTTTTCCTTGCTTGTGGCTTTACGACACACCGACACAGATAGGTTTTTTTTTTGTCTTTTTTTTTTTTTGCTAGTTGCTTTACGTCGCACCGACACAGATAGGTCTTATAGCGACGATGGGACAGGGAAGGGCTAGGAGTGGGAAGGAAGCGGCCGTGGCCTTCATTAAGGTACAGCCCCAGTATTTGCCTGGTGTGAAAATGGGAAACCACGGAAAACCATTTTCAGGACTGCCGACAGTGGGATTCGAACCTACTATCTCCCGAATACTGGATACCGGCCGCACTTAAACGACTGCGGCTATCGAGCTCGGTACAGATAGGTCTTATGGCGACGATGGGGTAGGAAAGGCCTAGGAGTTGGAAGGAAGCGTCCGTGACCTTATTTAAGGTACAGACCCAGCATTTGCTTGGGAAAACCACGGAAAACCATATTCAGTGCTGCCGACAGTGGGATTCGAACCCACTATCTCCCGGATGCAAGCTCACAGCCGCGCGTCCCTAACCGCATGGCCAACTCGCCCGGTCTGCAAGTTCTTTTTCCACAAGCACAGTTCTGTATCAGTGGTTTAGAAGAAGAGATCATGATGCAGACGTTGAAGACGTTTCCTAGTAATTTGAAAAGGCACACCTCACAATATTATTAATGAAAGATAAATTAAAGCATTTCGAAAGTTGAATAATGTATGATTATTTTTTTCGATTATTCATTGGGAACTGCATTCGAATGAATGAGGCTATTAAATACTGAATACTTTCAAAATAATAGAGTGAAAAGTTATGTTGATAAGACAGTTAATTCACTCATATAATTTCAACATTTGAAAAGACGTTTGGAAAAAGGCTTATTTCTATTTTTCATAAGAGCTCGTCTATTCGCTTATTCAGTCAATTATTCATCCGACACACTTAAACCGAAAAATTGATTCATGACGCATCCGAATATTCTACGCGATACAACTGAATGATTGTTGAAACCCTTTCGATTATTTTATTCCATTATTTCTTCGATTATTTAAATAATCCGGTGAAGGGTTATTCGATTATTACAAGTAATCGATTATCCCACCACTATACACCTACCAAGACGCATACCTAGTGCTTACCGTGGAGGCCATTGCATAGGCTACTTGGAACCACCAGCTGTGCCAATGCACTATGCACTGATGACCAGGCAGGCATCAATTTTCGAAAATGAGACAAAGTCTTTCAAAGTGGTGGCTCCAAGTAGCCTATGCAGTGGCCAACTGATGAGCCCAAATTAGCATACTGCGGCGAAACACTAGCAAACAGGAGTGAGTTGGCTGGAAAATTTATATTGTCCAATAACGGACCAACTATATTGGTACCCAGTATAATTCAAGACCTAAAATTTTTGGGAACCAAATCCAGCAATGTTAAATTTAAGACGCAAATTTAACGGGTATCAACTCGATAATTCCGCAACAAACAGACTCAAGTGCCATTAAACTGGCGGTATCAATGAATGTGATGCGATTTGAGAGCATCAGACGCTGTTAATGGAACGTTATGTGGGGATAATCTGAAATTGTGGCTACCCCTGAATATGGACGATAGTGCTAAAATGCTTTTATATAATACAATCAATTGGTTAATGGCTGAAGCAACAGTGTGGGCGAACTAAATGCGTACTTCAGTGAATATTGATGGGGACAAGAGCAGTCCCCATTAACAGATTAATGCTCCCCCCACACTCGGAAGACTGGGGTATTATGAGCAGAGACACTCATATCAGAGAATGAATGGACTATACTCTACTTTCTTAGAGCATACCACCATTCAAAGAATTGGTAGTATAAGTCATACCTGTAGTATGGAAGTTATATTGTTGTGTATACTCTTTTAATCCATAGGATGTTTTCTTATAAACCCTGACTGTCCAGTGGCGCTTCTACTCACCGAGAGGTAAGCAGCTGTACGAGAGACGCACGCATAGTTCAATTTTAGGAATTTCATCCCGAAACACACACATATAAATATTCAAACATGCTTCGCCTTTGTCACGTAAGTTGTAAACACACTTATTAAGCCTCCAACCTGGTAATACACCAGATTCTTCTGGCTTATACATCACAAATGCATGATAGCTATCGGAATTAGTATAACTATCAATATGAATTATACTTTCCTTCACTATAGGTCGAGGAGACCTATACATAGGAAAACGTATACGTCTATCCCGTGGCACAGCTCGCGCCGCAGTGAGCAAGTCACATCTTGTCAGCTATTATATACTGCAGCCGCAGGGCATGCGCAGTAGCACTGATAAGGACTTAGAATTCTGCCAGGCAAGTCTTATGTCTGTTGCTCACGGTAAAATTTTCTGTCAAATTTATTGTACAATAATATAATTTTATAAAATGTCTGTTGCTCACGGTCAAATTCAAGTTTTATAAAACATTTGATAAAACATTTCATAAAATAGGACATGTTCTATTCAGTAAAATTAATTTTACGAAACGAACCAATCAGCGAAGCTGACATCAAGATGATGTTGGCGCTACGTCGTGAGAAGATTGTGAAGCTCGATTGTAAACAAACACTTCTTTCTAAGATGGCAGGATCCGGGTGGACTAAGGAAGCTGTTAGTGTTTTACTGACGAATACCAGAAATATCCTTGTTTGTACGAAGTTAAAACACCACTTTACCACAACAGAAATGCAAGAAGCGAGGCAGAAAACCGCCGAATCACTAGATGAATGCTGGACTTCTAACCTCAACTAATTTTCGACCAAGAACAGCAATCCTCTACCTTCTTCTCTTCTTTTGATCCAATCCCGAGTCCAGCATTTCCTGGCATTTCTTTTCTTCCTTTTTACCACTGTACAACATATAAGTGCAGCTAAAGCAGCAATTTTTGCTTTGTTGGAGCCATACTCTCAAACACACTGTAAGTTGAACAGCTGATTCTTGGTTTAAACGTTTATCGATAGATGGCAGCACATACAAATCTTAGTTCAGAAGTGAGTTCATAGATGGCCATCCTGATGCTTCGACGGATTAAAAAAAAAAAAAATTACCGTGAGCAACACAACTTGTTTTTACCAAAATTTTATAAAATTAATTGTACAACAAATTTTACGAAACATTTTACCGTGAGCAATAGGCATTACAACGACCGCGTTTCGCCTTTGTCACGTAAGTTGTAAACACAGACGTGCACTTGTTCAACCAAGCATCAACAGCCAGTCTGAATCTCAGCTGTTAACACGGTGAGACAGTTATCATTGCAACACCGTATTTTAGTATGTAAAAGTTATTTTAAGTTCAAGTCGGCTCGCTGGGTATGCGATGCATTTGTTGACCAACTTCCTGGGGAATTGCAACCTTCACGAGCACAGATTCACGTATTTGTAAATAAATTTGAAAATACTGGTTGAGTGCTCAAAAACAAGCCATGCGCTCGCACGAATAGATTTAACAGAGGAAAAGCTAGATAGCATTCTTGCGAATCTTGAACGGTCACCAAATAAATCACTCACAAAATTAGCCCAACAAGTAGGGATTTACAGTTACTTCTTCACACAGAGTTACGAAGCTGTTACACACAAAACCGTGCAAGTTTACGCGGACCCATTGTGTAAAACCTGCTGATCCAGCCTCAAGACTGAGATACTGTGAGTGGTATCTTGCGTCACTGAATGATCGTTTATTCGAATCACAGCTTGCGTTCTTTTCGGATGAAGCCCGGTTTTATCTTAATGGTCGTGTGAACAGACATAACTCTCGCTATTGGGGTGCAGAAAATACTAATGGTGTTTATGAAGTCCCTCATTATGAAGGATGATACTTCCAGCGTCTTTTATAAGGTATGATTTCACGTAAGACTGTATACGCGCTTAAAGCAGGGCGGCCGCGTGCGACATAAGTTCGGCTGAGGCAGCTGCCGTAGCGCAAAGTACAAACACCGTGCGGTTTGTAAGAGAGACACTGAGGACTACGTATGTGTCTTAGGCCGGGGGTCATCTGAAGATTTGCGTTGCAAAATTACCGTCACAAAATGTGTGAAGGAAGTTTAACCTACCAACGATACAAGCTATGATGTAAGGTATGGATGGATGGCCAGACAATGTTACTTATGCCTGTTGCTCACGGTAAAATTTTCTGTCAAATTTATTGTACAATAATTTAATTTTATAAAATTTCTGTTCATCACGGTCAAATTCTAGTTTTATAAAACCTTTGATAAAACTCTTCATAAAATAGGACATGTTCTATTCCGAAAAATTAATTTTACGAAACGAACCAATCAACGAAGCTGACATCATGATGATGCTGGCGCTACGTCGTGAGAATATTATGAAGCTCGATTGTAAACAAACACTTCTTTCTAAAATGGCAGGATCCGGGTGGACTAAAGAAGCTGTTAGTGTTTTACTGGACGAATACCAGAAATATCCTTCTTTGTACGAAGTTAAAACGCCACTTTACCACAACAGAAATGCAAGAAGAGAGGCAGAAAGCACAATCTCCGAATTCCTATATGAATGCTGGTCTTCTAACCTCAACTAATTTTCGACCAAGGACAACAATCCTCTACCTTCTTCTCTTCTTTTGATCCAATCCCGAGTCTATCATTTCCTGGCATTTCTTTTCTTCCTTTTTACCACTGTACAACATATAATTGCAGCTAAAGCAGCAAGTTCTGCTTTGTTTGTTGGAGCCATACTCTCAAACACACTGTAAGTTGAACAACTGATTCTTGGTTTAAAAGTTTGTCGATAGATGGCAGCACATACACATCTTAGTTTAGAAGTGAGTTCATAGATGGCCATCCTGATGCTTCCACGGATGTTATAAATTAATTTTACCGTGAGCAACACAACTTGTTTTCTCCAAATTTTTATAAAATTTATTGTACAACAAATTTTGCAAAACATTTTACCGTGAGCAACAGGCATTAGCAACCGTGAAGGCCATGTTTTATGGCTAGTGGTCATCCGAAATAGCAGCCATGGATGGATGTCCATGACCGGCAGACATATTAACGATCACTTGATTTTCGCAAAGGGAAAAGCGTTTCAAATTCCTTGTGAGGTGACGGTGGGTTATGTAACCTTTAGTTAATAGAGGTGTTCCTTCCCTGCTAATTGCTTTCAGGGGATCCCTCCGGGCCACAGTATATTCTGCATTAAATATTCGATTTAATAACAATAAAGTTTATTTTATTGCAGACAAGAAGATGAAATCGTTGCTATTCGGGCAAAAGTTGATATCTCACAATGCTCTTCCTATCCATTACTTTCTTTAAGACATGTCACGCCTCCCAGCCACATGCGGATATGCAGTCCATCAGGAAAATTTTCGTCGTGTCCATTTTCGTGTGCTAACGTGTGATAGTACATTATACTGTAGGAATGCGTGAATAAGTCACGCAAACATACATTCCTAGAGTACGGTTAATTTTCTTTTATGCATAAGCAAAGGGAAATTAACACAACGAATATTGTTCTGATGGACTAAATATCCATGTGTGACTGGGAGGCGTGACCGGTCTTTAGGAAAATAACGGATATAAAGAGCATTGTGAGATGTGTACTTTTACCCGAACAGCGACGAAATATATTTACAATAAGTAATCACACTAAATGGCAATAACTTGTAATAATAATGTTATTTGTTTCACGTCCCACTAACTACTCTTTTACGGTTTTCGGAGACGCCGAGGTGCCGGAATTTAGACCCGCAGGAGTTCTTTTAAGAGCCAGTAAATCTACCGACACGAGGCTGACGAATTTGAGCATCTTCAAATACCACCGGACTGAGCCAGGATCGGACCTGCCAAGTTGGGGTCAGAAGGCCAGCGCCTTAACCGTCTGAGCCACTCGGCCCGGTAATAACTTGAGAGATGTATATTTTTTCCATATAATACACACACATGAACATCTTCACCTCCTTCTAAAGCCTACCACTCAATATCCTGCGTTTAATGATTTTTACGGGCCTTTCGTGTTTTACACCGTGAATTTTAGTTGCAAACATTTATATTTGCGATGGCAGGTACAGTAGATGTAATGGGAGTGAGGAGACGAGATGCTCGACTTAGTGATATGTTCTGAGCTGTCAGTGGAGAGATGGGGTGGGATGATATTAGTAGACGAATAAGCTCGAGTACAACAATTTAAAGTAGGAAAGATCATAATATGATGATAAAGTTGGAGTTACAGAGGAACAATAGGGACAAATATTCACATCTAGGACGAGAAGCAACGGACTGGAATAATTTATCACGGGAAATGTTCTATAAATTTGCCAGTTCTTTGAAACATTTTAAAAGATACTAGGTGAACAATTGATAGAGAATCTGCCATCCGGGCGAAAGCCCAAAATGTAGATAAGTCATGAATCATTTATTTATTTATTTATTTATTTATTTATTTATTTATTTATTTATTTATTTATTTATTTATTAGTTGTTCCTTCTTCGTCTTTCGAATTACCCATTTGATGCGTACGACGAATCAACATCGGTTACTTATCATTGTGTTCGATTTCCTTTCCTTCCAAATTTCCCTCGTCCTTCGAAAGTGTCATTCCTTCTCTTCTTGAGTCCACTTTCTTCTAGAATTTGGTTTCTTCCGCTTCTGAAACGCTGCCTTTTGAGCTGCTTCTCTAAAAAGTGTTCTGTTTTTGATTGTATCTGTTTTAATTCCAGCATTTTTCATGTCTTTCTCAATTTCAATGAACCATGTGTGTTTAGATTTGTAACTGTTCAGAAGGTTGAAGATTTATTTATTTATTTATTTATTTATTTATTTATTTATTTATTTATTTATTTATTTATTTATTTATTTATTTATAAACCGGCTTCCTCTGTACATATTGAATAGAAAATATTATTTTGTAAAATTTTGCATTCACTTAGCCTAAATATAAGATAATATATAGGCAGGCAAGCCGTTGGTTAACTACTAGCTAACAGTGAATCCAAATATAATATATTGAGTATTTAATCTAAATTTAGTCAACTAAAATTTTGTACGTAGAGGAATACTTTCATCGGACGATGGTATATTATTTAACAGCCATTTAACATGTTCCAGTTTGTGTTTCTTTGTTCTCGAGGAGTGATATCAGCTTAAAAATACTAAGTGACAACGGAGGTCCCGGAAAATAACACAATTATTTACATTGTTGAGTATCACTATGCATGATTGAATAACAGGACTGACTGCCTATCACGTGAAATACAAATACCTTACTTGGCATGATGAGTAATTTGTATTTTTCAGTGTATGTTGTGTCCATCATCCCCCATGCATTGACAAGTGTATTACAGTAATTAATATGCGAGGATCATACTTTTAATATCGTATTTATTCCCGGTGGGCCTCACGCAGCTAGACGGTAACTTATCCTCTGTGTCTTGCCCCTTGCTTTCTTCCATCAGTCGTTCTCATTGCCGATCTCTCCCAAGTCTTCATTTAGTTCGTAATTCCACCTTTACCTCGGTCTGCCTGACAGTATCTCCAGCTTCACAGGCCATGCTTGTGACATGTCCGGCCTGCACGAGACGTTTACATCTCGTGTGGCCGATCGAGTGGCTGAGCAGTTTCGTCACTTAGCTGTGAGCCTGCATTCGGGAGATAGTGAGATCAAATCCCACTGTCGAGAGCCCTGAAAATAGTTTTCAACTGTTTCCCATTTTCACACCAGAGAAATGCTGCGGGTTGTACCTTAATTAAGGTCACGGCCACTTCCTTTTCCACTCCTAGACCTTTCCTATCCCATCGTCGCCATAAGACGAAACATAATTGTAGAAAAGTAAGAAATTTCTCATATGGCTTATGTTGTTTTGATCTTTCTATATTTGATCGGGCTCACGATAGTAGCTTATCCGCCACGTTCCAATCGTATCGTCCTTTAACGCTGGGAAGATATTTCACAAAACGTTCCTTCCAAATATTAGGATACAGTTGACCGAGCTCGATAGCTGTAGTCGCTTAAGTGCGGCCAGTATCCAGTATTCGGGAGATAATGGGTTCGAACCCCACTAACGGCAGCCCTGCAGATGGTTTCCCATTTTCACACCAGGAAAATGTTGGGGTTGTACCTCAATTAAGGCCACGGACGCTTCCTTCCCATTCCTAGTCCTTTCCTGTCCCATCGTCGCCATAAGACCTATCTGTGTCGGTGCGACGTAAAGCAAAAGAAAAGGATACAGTTAAACGAATTTTCCGAAGATCATTCAAGTAATCAACCATCACATTTTCTGTTAAGAGATGAATTCTGGCAGAAAGTCAATTTGACAAGATTTTACACCAGATACCGAGGAGTTACAGAAATGTTTCTGCATTAACCTAACCCAACTAAGTATATGTAACCATTCTTTGCTGATATTTTCGTCACCCTGTTGGTTAGTGACTATTCGTAACTGTTTCTTGTCTGATGTATCCTACTTACTATGCTTTGTTCTGTGATTGCCACAGCACGTAGTGGAGAGGTGAGTTACTATACCTCAGATTTCCCAAGAGAAATGCGTACGTATGTATAATTGATCAGTAAATGGAGCACAAGCACTTTACCTACATTTAACAGCTCATAAGCAAGACTGCAGTCCAAACTGGTAATGGTGGTGGCGATCCTTTCAGTACAATTCTTTGGATGTAGAGCACAGGGTATGTAAGTTTCAAAGCAATGTTTTTCAGGAGAGCGCGTTAAACATTTGAATATAATTACAATAAATCAGAATTTACAATGTGGGTTAGGCGCTGCTTTAACTTCGGATGCTCATTCTGACGACAACCGTACAGCACATGGAGGGATTTAATCACTATTGCGTGTTTCTGTGGTGATTGATAATGTTGTCTGAATATGAAGAGAAGAAAGTTGGGACAAAAACAAACAAAAAGTTCTAAAGCCAGAAGAATTAATCACTCGCGATTCGCGGAAATCAGACCAGGGCACTTTGAACCGAAGCCGTCAATGTTCACCTTGCAGCCAAGGAGTCGGACTGCCGGCCAACATTTTGATCGTGGCATTTTTTCCGAATAACGGGACTCCAACTGCTTAACGACGGTGTCAGACACCTTAATCATCTTCTACATTGTCCTAGTGCATCCTTTTCCTCCTCAAAGAGTTTTGGCAGCAAAAACAGCAAAAAAGAAAACCAGAAAATGTTGAGAAAGGAATAAAACTACAAATTGTTAGTGTGCACTTTTCTCATTCTTTTTTGCTGTTGTGCTATTGCACTATTGATCTTGTGTTTTAATTATTACATTTGAGCATGACAAGAGCAAAAGAAGGGATTGATCTTGTGTTTTAATTATTACATTTGAGCATGACAAGAGCAAAAGAAGGGTTCAAGAAAATTAAAAAACGAAAGAGATCGATACTACATAACTTATGCTGGTGTAGCAGAGGTTCAGAGTTATGTTAGGAATGAAAGTTCACCCAGTAATTCAGCTCCTCGCCCAGAATATCGCATGCACAACTTAAACAAGAATCACAACTGTTATGCCAGTCAAAACAACGTATGCATCAAGGTTTTCACTAACCGGGCGAGTTGGCCGTGCGCGTAGAGGCGCGGCTGTGAGCTTGCATCCGGGAGATAGTAGGTTCGAATCCCACTATCGGCAGCCCTGAAGATGGTTTTCCGTGGTTTCCCATTTTCACACCAGGCAAATGCTGGGGCTGTACCTTAATTAAGGCCACGGCCGCTTCCTTCCAACTCGTAGGCCTTTCCTATCCCATCGTCGCCGTAAGACCTATCTGTGTCGGTGCGACGTAAAGCCGCTAGCAAAAAAAAATAAAAGGTTTTCACTATAATTTAAATAAAACCACAGCCTTCTAGGTTGAATTAATTGAATTTAATAAATCATACACCGAATTAATCAACAAATTCCAAATAATATTCCTGCATATAAAAAAGAATTACAATTTTTAAACAAAAATAACTCTATTTAAACCCCTTAAGTTAAGAACTCAACATTGGAATAAATAAAAGAATGTTGCACTTGGGCTTAAGATAGTCAGTCATGACAAAAGACGCAAGGATAAGAAATGTACACTTGGCTTTCCAGTGAAGAGAAACTCTCTCACCTTTAGCCTATACACAACCAAGAGAAACGAAATGTCGTATAGCTTTTAGTGCCGGGATATCCCAGGACGGGTTCGGCTCGCCAGCTGCAGATCTTTCTAGTTGACTCCCGTAGGTGACCTGCGCGTCGTGATGAGGATGAAATGATGATGAAGACAACACACACACCCAGCCCCCGTGCCATTGGAATTAACCAATTAAGGTTAAAATCCCCGACCCGGCCGGGAATCGAACCCGGGACCCTCTGAACCGAAGGCCAGTACGCTGACCGTTCAGCCAACGAGTCGGCACCAAGAGAAAGTGGGATATGAAATGGGTGTGCATACCCCAAGACAACATTGTGGATGTTTTATTTTAATTTCGTGTGGCTATTTCTAGCCGGGTGCAGCCCTTGTAAGGCAGACCCTCCGATGAGGGTGGGCGGCATCTGCCATGTGTTGGTAACTGCGTGTTATTGGTGGTGGAGGATAGTAGTATGTGTGGTGTGTGAGTTGCAGGGATGTTGGGGACAGCACAAACACCCAGCCCCGAGCCATTGGAATTAACTAATGAAGGTTAAAATCCCCGACCAGGCCGGGAATCGAACCCGGGACTCTCTGAACAGAAGGCCAGTACGCTGACCATTCAGCCAACGAGTCGGACATTGTGGATGGTGTTAGGCAGTGACATGTACATGGGAGTTTCATCGCTTTTGCTGGAATAATCTTGCCTCTGTTGTTGATAAATTCTTGTCCTGCCAAATCGCATGTCTATAGCTTGTTACAAGTGCAGTGTTGTTGTTTGCGTTTCTCCATATTCACCTACGCCCATTTTAAAATCAGGAGTATGAACACATTCACAAGTTAGTTACTTCAATAAAACACAGAAATTACGGTCCTGTACCAGACTATTTTTGTTATTTTATTTACGTCGCACCGACACAGATAGCTCTTATGGCGACGATGGGACAGGGAAGACCTAGGAGTGGGAAGGAAGCGGCCGTGGTCTTAATTAAGGTTCAGCCCCAGCATTTTCCTGGTGTGAAAATGCGAAACCACGGAAAACCATCTTCAGGCCTGCCGACAGTGAGGTTCGAACCCACTATCTCCCGAATTCTGGATACTGGCCGCACTTAAGAGACCGCAGCTATCGATCTCGGTAAAACAAAATTTTGTAATGTTATTAGGTTTATTGTATCCATACAATTTAGGACTAACATTTACTTTCTTCTGAATTTAATGCAAATTTAAATTAAATTTAGGTGCAAAATTAAAAAATGAAATTGAATTTAAATGTAATATAATATATACACAAATTACAAAACGCCACACTTGGCTAATAATTACAACAGTCTGGATCTGGAAATTTACGTGAGAACATTCACTCGGTACGGTTGTTGGATCAGCGGGACAAATGGTGCTGATTTCCAAAGACCAAGCGTTTTAAAAGCATAGTCAACCGAACCGAAGATCAGCTTTTACATTAGTTCCGTTTCTGTACTTCGTTTTATTTTGTGTGAGAGCAGAAAAGCTACACTCACGCAGGTATATTGTCACGAAATACATTAAATGCAGTATTTACAAAAATCGATCAGAGACGTGGAGTTGTGATCCAAGGTCTTCGTAAGATACTGCCAGATTGTACCATTTATCGGCTAATAATTACATAAATACTGTATGTAATAGAACAGTGAAGACATTTGTTCCTCAGGTTATAAAAATAAAATTTTGCACTTTACATATTTATATTATTATTCATTTTTTGCTATTTGTTTTACGTCGCACCGACACAGATAAGTCTTATGGCGACGATGGGATAGGAAAGGCTTAGGAATGGGAAGGAAGCGGCCGTGGCCTTAATTAAGGTACAATTAAATAATTAATGTTATTTGCTTTACGTCCCACTAACTACTTTTTAAGGTCTTCGGAGACGCCGAGGTGCCGGAATTTAGTCCCGCAGGAGTTCTTTTACGTGCCAGTAAATCTACCGACACGGGGCTGTCGTATTTGAGCACCTTCAAATACCACCGGACCGAGCCAGGATCGAACCTGCCAAGTTGGGGTTAGAAGGCCAGCGCCTTAACCGTCTGAGCCACTCAGCCCGGCAATTAAGGTACAGCCCCGGCATTTGACTGGTGTGAAAATGGGAAACCACGGAAAACTATTTCAGGGCTGCCGACAGTGGGATTCGAACCTACTATCTCCCGATTACTGCATACTGGCCGCACTTAAGCGACTGCAGCTATCGAGCTCGATATATTATTATTTCAGACCCCTTCGATTATCGTCGTGGCCCCCCTACCCCAGGAGCCCGTGGACCACACTTTTGAAATGGCTGCTCTAATAAAAAGACTGGCGAGGAGCCTTTTTTACCTATTTGTTCATTTTGTTGTTTTCCAAAGTTTAAATTTTTTATTTGAAACGCTAGTTTTGCATTTTATTCAGTAATGTGTCTACAGTCAGAATATGTTTTTATTGACAATTTATTAACTCGTAAATGCAGTAAAATGCCAAATATGTCTGAGTACAAAATTGGACCTATAAGTTTTAACTACAAAATTTAGGAGTTCGGTCAGACATTCAATATCAATATTTCATGACAACTTCACCATATTTTTAAATAAAAAAGAATGTACTCTGAAGTAATTTTAACCTTTCGGATACGGATCTTAGATGCAAGTATGGTTGTCGAAATTTCTCTGACTTTTTTGTAAAGCAAGTCTTAATGTACTGGTTTCTAACTTCATTTACCGTAAATATGTTTAAATATTTGCCTGCTGCCATTTCTTGATGGATACAGTACTTTTTTATCCATCTCTTGGCACAGGCCAGAGTAAAGTGTAGCTTACACCGAAGTCCCAGTCTCATCCATGGCTGTGACAATATGGAAGCTGCTGGAATGTGGGTGGTGCTGAGTGCATCTGAGTGTTATGAGAGGTGTTGCTCGTAGGGTCAGTCGTGCTGCAATAGCACTTTCTGACCCATTGAGGAAAGCAATGGCAAACTACCTCTCTCCTCGTCTTGCCTAGTACGCCACATTTTGGTGCTGCCATTGGTTTTTGCGGTTTCCTTATAACCGCATAACCTTCGGTGGTGCTATTTGAGGATCCAACCAGCCTCTGGGCTGATGACCCAACAGACAGACATGTTTAAATATTGTCAATAATCTGGGGCTTTTGCCGCACCAAGCCTGTAGTTTACTCCTTTTGGGACAAACAGACCTCGTACATGAAATAAACTTTCAGGTCGTGTTGAATACTGTAAATAGTACATGCAGAAGAAATGTCAAGTACAGAAAAAATAGAATCCGCAATCTTCCCTTTTTCCACCGAGTCACTACCATTTGAGCTACCATGCCTACGGCATATCTGTTCAGTTGAAAATGGTCTGAATTATCTTTCCTATACTTTCATCTCCTCGGCCCAGCACAACGTGTTAAGCTGAGAGTTTATGTCAAATACTACGCAGTCCTGAAAACTAAATATTCACTACACCTCATGCAGTTAATTGTCAGAATCTCGTTCATATGCCTCGTCTTCAGTAGACGGTGATACTCATCTTCTTGAATAAGACATCGTTAGGGCATGCTTTGAATAGCTCAGCTGATGCCATGTTGGTTCTTGACCTACATTCATAAGCCATCAAAAGCGTCTTCTTCACGGCTTCCCTCTGCTTTCGACGTTTCCTTCAATGTTTAAATGAAGAAGTTCGTATTACCCGTTTTTGTACGTGGCCAGAACATCTCATCTACGGGTTTCTTATTCGTGCATCACCCCCGTTCCTTTATTCATCATCCGTACCACAGTATCATTTGACACATAACATTTCTACGATACACGAAGCATACGGCATAACATCACTTCTAAAACGCTTCTGTTCGTCAAGCTGCATCTTCTTTTATAGATCAATGCTGCTGGCTCAAATACTGATGAAAGAAAACTACTGTGGACTGCGAATCTGGAATGAAGAATGGACTGCTAAGGCCCCCGATGAATGGAGATCGACCTTGGCTCTACATAGCCCCTGCCCGGATGTCATCTTTCGCGGAGTGTACGAGTCCCATTAAACAGAGTCAGGCGCGTAACAAATGTGATACGGGCCCACCTAACAACATACAAAATTAATAAAATGTGAAACCTATGAACACCTAATCTACACTGCCGAAAAAAAAAAAGTACATCCTCTTAGAGTTTTCCAATTCACGCAACATTTATTGTTGAAACAGTGCGTATGGTGAACATGAAATGATTACGTTTACAGATCAATAGCTCAAGCGGTACTAAGATACCAGGTGTCCATCCATACTGAAACACCCAGTGATATACCCTCCGCGGGAGGCAATGCAAGCGCTGATTCTGGTATCCATTCGATCGTACAGATGGCGAATACTGTCTTAGAATACATTATTCCACGCCTGTTCGACCTGTTCACGTAGTTCTGTAAGAGTTGTGGGTTGACAAGTCGCACGTGTCAGTTGTCGTCCCATCATATCCCGCACGTGCTCGATGGGAGACAAGTCCGGAGATCGTGCTGGCCAGGGAAGTTGCTGGACGTCTTGTAGAACACGTTGAGTTTCACGCGCAGTGTGCGAGTGAGTATTATCCTGTTGGAACAACACATCACCTTCCTATTGCAATAATGGCAAAAGAACGGGTCTTACAACATTCCGCACGTACCGAGAGCTGGGCAGCGTTCCCTCGACAAACACCAAAGGTGAACGAGAGTTGTAGCTTATTGCACCCCAGACCATAACGCCTGGGGTGGGGCCAGTGTGTCTTGGACGAATGCAGTCTACAAAACAGCGCTTGCCAGGTATACGTTGTACACGCACACGACCATCACTTGCGTGCAGACAGAATCTACTTTCTTCGCTGAAGACCTCGGCCCGCCATTCCATATTCCAAGTGATCCTCTGGCGGCACCGGTCGAACCGTGCACATCGATGCTGTGGCGTGAGTGGAAGACGGGCTAGAGGTGTGCGTGCCTGTAGTCACACTGCTAGTAACCGTTTGGCAACAGTTCGTGTTGACACTTCTGCGCTCACAAACCGTCTTAGCTGTGGTAGCTGTGCAATCTGCCACTGCTGCCCTTACAATACGACGATCTTGGCGGACGTCTATACTGCGTGGACGTCCAGAACATCGTCTAGTGGTGTGAGAATGTTTACGTGACCATTGCAACCAACATCGTTGCACAACTGACGCAGCACTTCCAACTTGTGTGGCAACTCTCCGACAGGACCATCTCGCCACTTGAAAGGCCACAATTTGACTCCGTGCGAAGTCACTCAGTTGGCTGTACGAAGCATGAGTGTGTCTACGTGGCATGGTGCCTGTTTGCATCACGCTGAGCCTTGTGGCTGTAAACTTACTCTATTAAAGGGTACACGCAGATGGCGCCCCGACAGCTATGCCACTACGTTATCTGTTGGCGGACGACGTTGCAACCATTATCACTACATCTACTATCCCCCAGGTGGCATCTGCCGTCATCGGATCAAAATCGATGTCGTCTTTCTAGGTGTACTAATTCTTATTTCCGGCAGTGTATATATACAGTACTTCTTTTTTTCTATTATGCTTTACGTCGCACCGACACAGATAGGTCTTATGGCGACGATGGGATGGGAAAAGCCTACGAATGCGAAGGAAGTGGCCGTGGCCTTAATTAAGGTACAGCCCCAGCATTTGCCTGGTGTGAAAACGGGAAACTATGGAAAACCATATTCAGGGCTGCCGACAGTGGCATTCGAACCCATTATCTCCCGGATGCGAGCTCACAGCTGCGCGCTCCTAACTGCACGGCCAGCTCACCCGGTATATATATACAGTACACAAATAAACGCGTGTGTCTTTATATTTCACCTTGCAACAACAAATACTCACTCCAAACCATTGGTGTTTGTGCGTGGTAGTAACCCCGAATCTCCCATCATGCACTGTTGTGGCTGTGTGTATGTAGCCGTGGTGGTGTGGGAGATGTGGAGGTAGAAATTCGTCGAATACATGTGAAAATAGAAGTGTGGGTTCGTATGTTTCAACTGGCAGTCACAAGTATCCATCGCAGACCGCTGGTGTTCATGTGTGGTGTGGGAGATGTGGAGGTTGAAATTCGTCGAATACATGTGAAAATAGAAGTGTGGGTTCGTATGTTTCAACTGGCAGTCACAAGTATCCATCGCAGACCGCTGGTGTTCATGTGTGGTGTGGGAGATGTGGAGGTTGAAATTCGTCGAATACATGTGAAAATAGAAGTGTGGGTTCGTATGTTTCAACTGGCAGTCACAAGTATCCATCGCAGACCGCTGGTGTTCATGTGTGGTAGTGGAATCAAGTCTCCCATTGTGCACTATAGTGGTTGCGTGTCGGTACCAGTGGTGGTGTGTGTGATATGGGGTTTGAAGGTGGCCGACTATATATATATATATATATATATATATATATATATACACACACACTGACCGACAGAGCAAATGCAACACCAAGAAGGAGTGGTCAGAACTTTATGCCAATTGCAGGGTAGACTGACGTCACTGAGGTATGCTCATGATGTGAAATGCGCCGCTGTGCTGCGCACGTAGCGAACGATAAATGGGACACGGCGTTGGCAAATGGCCCACTTCGTACCGTGATTTCTCAGCCGACAGTCATTGTAGAACGTGTTGTCGTGTGCCACAGGACACGTGTATAGCTAAGAATGCCAGGCCGCCGTCAACGGAGGCATTTCCAGCAGACAGACGAGTTTACGAGGGGTATGGTGATCGGGCTGAGAAGGGCAGGTTGGTCGCTTCGTCAAATCGCAGCCGATACCCATAGGGATGTGTCCACGGTGCAGCGCCTGTGGCGAAGATGGTTGGCGCAGGGACATGTGGCACGTGCGAGGGGTCCAGGCGCAGCCCGAGTGACGTCAGCACGCGAGGATCGGCGCATCCGCCGCCAAGCGGTGGCAGCCCCGCACGCCACGTCAACCGCCATTCTTCAGCATGTGCAAGACACCCTGGCTGTTCCAATATCGACCAGAACAATTTCCCGTCGATTGGTTGAAGGAGGCCTGAACTCCCGGCGTCCGCTCAGAAGACTACCATTGACTTCACAGCATAGACGTGCACGCCTGGCATGGTGCCGGGCTAGAGCGACTTGGATGAGGGAATGGCGGAACGTCGTGTTCTCCGATGAGTCACGCTTCTGTTCTGTCAGTGATAGTCACCGCAGACGAGTGTGGCGTCGGCGTGGAGAAAGGTCAAATCCGGCAGTAACTGTGGAGCGCCCTACCGCTAGACAACGCGGCATCATGGTTTGGGGCGCTATTGCGTATGATTCCACGTCACCTCTAGTGCGTATTCAAGGCACGTTAAATGCCCACCGCTACGTGCAGCATGTGCTGCGGCCGGTGGCACTCCCGTACCTTCAGGGGCTGCCCAATGCTCTGTTTCAGCAGGATAATGCCCGCCCACACACTGCTCGCATCTCCCAACAGGCTCTACGAGGTGTACAGATGCTTCCGTGGCCAGCGTACTCTCCGGATCTCTCACCAATCGAACACGTGTGGGATCTCATTGGACGCCGTTTGCAAACTCTGCCCCAGCCTCGTACGGACGACCAACTTTGGCAAATGGTTGACAGAGAATGGAGAACCATCCCTCAGGACACCATGCGCACTCTTATTGACTCTGTACCTCGACGTGTTTCTGCGTGCATCGCCGCTCGCGGTGGTCCTACATCCTACTGAGTCGATGCAGTGCGCATTGTGTAACCTGCATATCGGTTTGAAATAAACATCAATTATTCGTCCGTGCCGTCTCTGTTTTTTCCCCAACTTTCATCCCTTTCGAACCACTCCTCCTTGGTGTTGCATTTGCTCTGTCAGTCAGTGTAAATAGACGCATGTGTCTGTATACTTTACCTTACAGCCACAAATACCCTAAAGCACTGGTGTTTGTGAGTGGTAGTAGCCTCGATTCTTCAATCGTGCACTGCAGTGGTTGCGTGTCTGTAGCTGTGGTGGTCTGGGAGATGTAGGGCATGAAATTGGCTGACCTTCTAAATGAATGTATTAAAACGCGTGAGAATGTACTGGACGTATCGGAATGAGAATTTACTCTAGAAGGCTGTGATGTGTAATCTTTGATTCGTCTCGTAGGAGTATGGTAATCTCAGAGCCGTAACAGTTTGGTGCTTGAGTATATCTCTGAGTATTTTCTGTAATTCTTGAAGAGAAAGCAGATACTTACTGAAACAGCTCCTTAACAATATCACTGAGACGGTAACACTAACCGGCAAAGGAAAAGGAAAATCGGTTTTCATACCAGGAATTCCATTGACCTCAAATGATTGTCATTTTGTTTCAAACAATTACAATTTCCAGTAGTATGACTATCGATAAAGCTCAGGGTAAAACATTCCATAATTGCGGAGTTAATTTGAAGGATTCCTGATTCTTACATGGTTAGCTCTACGTTGCTTTCACCAGTGTCGGACACGCAGAAAATCTGTTTGAGCATACCCCAGAGGACAAGACACCACATGTAGTGTATAAGAATGTATTTTTATGGAATTACTTAGAATATAAGATATTTATGTACGCCGATTCAACTTTTTTTCTTTAAAATGATATTTGTTCGTGGCGTCGACCTCTGCAGATCTTTTGCTCCTACTTGCACCATATGATATGAACCTGCGTGTAATTGTAATTGCGGAAGTGTAGAGTGTTGAATGTGAGGAAAGGAATGTTAAGGACGACACAACCACCCAGTCCCCAGGCCAGCGATATTAATAATGTACAATTAGAACCCCTGACCCGGCAGGGAATCGAACCCGGGGCCGCCGGGTGACAGGTGGACACGTTGTCCCTACACCGCGGGGCTGGACTACCTTCAACTAGTATGAATTTAATTACAGCAGGTAGAAATAATGTAATATATTGTAAAGATTTATTCGTATTTGTAAGATTATTAAAACATAATTTTTAATAGGTTTTGACATTTGTAGAACAGAATACTCTCATCCCCTAGATCCGGATGGCCTGGAACTGAGGAGAGAGCAATCAGTATTTGTAATTAATTATGCTGATACTTGCATAATATTCTTATTACATTTAAATTTATCTACTACTACCGTAAACGTTACACTTACACCTAATTACAACTTCCACCTAATTTCTAAATTGTAGTTTAAAAAATTGAAGCTATTTATTCTTGTCGTAGGCATTAACAGTGTTTTATTGTCTAGGACAACATGTATCTTACATTTACTATTAATTAGCGCGACTATTAGTTTGTGTAGGGGTAGTGTGCTTGCCTCTTACCAGGAGGTCCCGGGTTCGATTCACGACCAGGTCAGGTCAGGGCTGGTTCGAGGTCCACTCAGCCTACGTGATTAGAATTGAGAAGCTATTTGAAGTTGAGACAGCGGCCCCGGTGCTGACCACACGACACCTCGTAATCTGCAGGCCTTCGGGCTGAGCAGCGGTCGCTTGGTAGACCAGTGCCCTTCAAGGGCTGTAGTACCATGGGGTTTGGTTTGAATTGGTTTGTTAGTTTCTTCGTTCGTAATCTGTTTACCCTCCAGGGTCCGTTTTTCCCTCGGACTCAGCGAGGGATCCCACCTCTACCGCCTCAAGGGCAGTGTCCTGGAGATTCAGACTTTGGGTCGGGGATACAACTGGGGAGAATGACCAGTAACTCGCCCAGGCGACCTCACCTGCTATGCTGAACAGGGGCCTAGTGGAGGGATGGGAAGACTGGATGGGACAGGCAAGGAAGAGGGAAGGAAGCGGCCGTGTCCTTAAGTTAGGTACCATCCCGGTATTTGCCTGGAGGAGAAGTGGGAACCACGGAAAACCACTTCCAGGATGGCTGAGGTGAGAATCGAATCCACCTCTACTCAGTTGACCTCCCGAGTCTGAGTGGACCCCGTTCCAGCCTTCGTACCACTTTTCAAATTTCGTGGCAGAGCCGGGAATCGAACCTGGACCTCCGGGGGTGGCAGCTAATCACCCTAACCACTACACCACAGAGGCGGACTTATTAGTTGTACTTTTATTTAGTGCTAATCCCTTTTCACTTCCTTCTGCCACATACTCCTTAAAATACAAAAGAACTTTGCTACTCGTCCAGGTGTGATTCATTCTTTGTTTAACAATTTAGCGATTGTATAGAATTCCTTCTCCCTTTCTATTTTTAATTTATATTCACCACCAAAATATTTCATTCTGGGTGCATCAGTTCCCCTACATACTCACAATAGTTGAGCCTCTTCCATTATTTCTCCACAAAGTGAATAATGTTTTTCATTATGTTTCTCTCCCAGCCCCTTATTTTTATATATCCCCATATATTTCACTTCATTCGTGGTTTAACGACTATGCTGCTGAACTGCCAACCATGCCCCACGTAAGTATTTTAATTTAATTTTAATTGGTTTCACTTTTTAGGAACTACGTAACTATACTTTGTAGCCGATACCGAAATTCCGGCTATAATTAAGTATTCGATTACAACACAGAAAAGAAATACGAACTAAATTAAATAATTTTGAAAAAATATCAAAACCGCGAAAATAATAAGAATATTATTAACTAGGCGCAGAGAGAGCTTGTTACAAACTGAGTTGACTGATTCTTACTACAGCAACTTCTTATTGGCATTATGTATTGTTGTCGAATAAATGTGTGAAACAATTTGGATGTTCACCAACATTTGTGGATACTACGATCTCAGATGCACTAGTCATCAAGAAAGTATCATTTTCTGACTAAAATACAGGGGAACCTCGATATCTCGAATCACCTCGGGAGCTAAATTTTATTTCATGTTATCGAAATTTCGAGATATAGAAAATACCGTTTTTGAACACACGCATATATATATATATACATATATAGAGTCTGCCAGAAAAATGTATACACTCTTTGTTAGACGATATCGGGATACTAACATTGTCAACTGTTATCATTGTTTTTAATTGTTATAGTATGGTCTTTCGCCCAAGAGATGTCATTACTTGCATCACGATAGTGGGAAAACAAAATGGCTGGGGCACGCTTGACGTTCGAGCCACTAAAGTACATTCTGAAGTGGTTTCTCAGGTTTGATAATGCCGGTGAAGTGCAACGTCAGGGGAGGAGGGAGTTTGAAACAGAACCCCCAACACGCCTAACAATTAAACGCATTACTGGGAAGTTTGAGACATGGAACGATATGTGATATTCACAAAGGAAGATCGGGAAGAACGCGCAGAGGTACCAGTCCTGCTTCGTCGGCTCACGTGTTGGAAAGTTTTGCTAATTCTCCACAGAAGTCTGCTACGCAATGTGCACGGGAAGTGGGGACTAGCAGTGCAAGTCTACGACGAATTTTGAAAACAGCCAAGTGGAAAATTTACATCCCACGATTACTGAATGCCCTTAATGAGGGCGATCCCGACCGTCCAATGCAATTTTGCGAATGGTATCAGCAAATGGTAACCCAAGATGAACAATTTCTGACGAAGTTAGTGTGGTCTGATGAAGCCCAGTTTAAACTTAATGGAACAGTGAATCGACATAACTGTGTCTGCTGGGCTCCGGAAAATCCGCATGTTCATGTGGACAAGGCGGTCAATCCAGGGGTTAATGTCTGGTGTGGACTGTCGTCGAGGGGCATACTAGGCCCCGTTTCCTTTGATGGTACTGTCACTGGAGCAGTGTACTTGGAAATGTTACCACATTAATTTTACCAGCTGTACGTGCGCTTTATGGAGCTGATGATGAAGTCTTCTGCCAACAGGACGGGGCGCCACCACGCTACCATTTAGCAGTACGAGCTTTCCTGGATGACAGTCTGCCGGGACATTGGATTGGACGACGAGGGCTCATTGAGTTCCTCCACGGTCACCAGATCTTACCCCTATGGACTTTTACTTGTGGGAAACTGTGAAAAATCAAGTCTGTCGACGTAAGTCACACACGCTGGAGGCCCTTCGCCGGGAGATTACAGCGGCATGTGCAGAGATCCCCATTCAAACATTGACGGACGTAGTTGCAGCGACCGCTCCCCGTTCTGCTATGTGTCTGGCAGCCAACGGTGAACATTTTGAACATCTCATGTAACGATATGTTTAACCGAAGACAGTACTACAGGTGTAATAAAAATTTAAATGTTTAAAAACACAGAATAAATAGTTTTTGTTCCGTAAAAAGTGTATACATTTTTCTGGCGGACCCTGTATATATATAAAATAACATGTCCTGACTGACTGTATGACTGATTCATAATCGCCGAGCCAAAACTACTTGATATAATGTAATGAAATTTTGGGGATACATTTATATTACGGTGCAGGTGCTCACTAAGGGAGGATTTTTTGATATTCCGTCGCTAAGGGGATGGAAACGGGAGTGAATTTTTTTAATTAGGATATCTATATCTCAAAAATTGAAAGTTTACACAAGTAAAATTTGGTATTTTCAAAGTATCCGATTAAGAGGGGAGGGGGAGTGAAAAAAGGTGCGAAAAGGGAGACTTATATCTCAAAAACAGAAGATGTACAGACATGAAAATTGGTATTTGGAATCTCCTTTGAAAACAAAGAAACACATATGTTTGTGTTTTTGGATAATCCGATGAATAGGGCGTGAACAGGAGTGACAAACGGGGTAAATTTTTTAAAATATTATATCTGCAAATTATCTCAGACAGGTAATATATTACAGATATGAAAACTGGTATTTGTAATTTCCTGTAAAATAAATAAACAAATATTTGTTAGGAAAATCCACTTAAGGGGAACTGAAAAAGCAGGTGATTTTTTTAAAAATTAGCATATCTACAGTGTATCTCAAGAAAACACTTTGCAGACGTGAAAACTTGTATTTGGAAACTCTTTTAAAAATAAACAAGCTTTCTTTTTTTCTTCGGAAAAAACCCTTAACTGTAAATCCCTTTCGTGTAAGAATTGGAAAATTAGTTGAATTATTTGTATAAGAATATAGGTATTCTCATACAAATATATTCTCATATATAGTCTATATACCAAAATAATCTAAAGATGTTACAAACGTGAAAACTGGTATTTCCTTTTAAAATAAAGAAACATGCATTTTTTGGGGAATAAACTTGGTAGGGGGGATGAAAACGGAGTTGAATTCCTTTAGCGAGGATACATATAACCGAAAATGTTATAGGCGTGATAATTCGTATTTTTCTCTTTTAGAGAAACGGGTACTGTTTGTTTTTGGAACATTCACTTAAGTGGGGAAAGGAAGTGAATAATATGAATTCTTTTTCTAGAGAAACATCTCAAAACTGAAGGTTACAGACGTGGAAATTGGTATTAGATATCTCCTTGAAATATAAAGGAACACACATTATTTTGGATGGGGTGAAACCAACTTGACGGACTGGGGTGGAGTGAAAAAGTAGTTGAATTCTTTCCATGAGGATATTTATATCTCAAAAACTGAAAATGTTACAGACATGAAAATTTGTATTTGGAATTTTCTTTCAAAGTAAAGAAACACATAATCTTTTGTCTTTGGAAAATCCACTTAAGGAGGTGAATTAATTGAAAAATTAGTTGAATTGTTTGAATGAGGATACTTATATCTCAAAAACTAAAGATGTTACAGACGTGAAAATTAGTATTTGGAATCGCCTTTAAAAATAAAGAAACACGCATTTGGTTTTTTCGGAAAATCGACGTACGTTGTGTAGGGTTGGAAATAAGTAAATAAGGAGTTGAAATATGTTTATGCGGATACTTTATCTTAAAAACTGAAGCTGTTACAGACGTGAAAGTTGGTATTTTGAATTTCCTTTCAAAATAAAGAAACACGTGTTTTTGTTTTTGGGAGAGGGTGGAAAGAAATGAAGAAGTTGAATTATTTTTATGAGTATACATTATCTTAAAAACTTCAGATGTTACAGACGTGAAAATTGGTATTTGGAATATCCTTTAAAAATAAAGAAACATTCAGTTTTGTTTTCGGAAAGTACACTTAGATTTGGGTGAGGGTGGGGGAATGACCGATTAAGGGTTTGAATTATTTTTATGGGATATTTATGTATATTTCAGAAACTGAAGATGTTGCAGATGTGGGAACAGGTATTTGGAATCTCCTTTAAAAATAAAGAAACATGTATTTATTTTTTTCGACTTGAAAGAAGACTTTTCGTCACATATACAGTTCCATGTCGCATGAACATCTTAGCTCCAAATACCACAAACATGGTTTACAAATAATTTCTGTGGTAAATGAAACTCAATATTTGGGTGAGGTTTTTTTTGCTAGTTGCTTTACATCGCACTGACACAGATACGTCTTATAGCGACGATGGGACAGGAAAGGAAGGGAGGAAGCGGCCGTGGCCTTAATTAAGGTACAGCCCCAGCATTTGCCTTATGTGAAAATGGGAAACCACGGAAAACCATTTTCAGGGCTGCCGACAGTTGGGTTCGAACCTACTATCTCCCGAATACTGGATACTGGCCGCACTTAAGCGACTGCAGCTATCGAATTCGGTGGGGTGAGTTTTTATACTTTAGGAATTTTCAGATAATGTCTTAGTACAATGCCGAGGAACGATTACTTTGATCGAATTACGAAATCCACGCGAGCGAAGCCGCGGGTAATTGCTAGTAACATATGTATCTACGGGTTTACACTGTATATACAGAAGTACTTTTTACAGTATTTAAGAATATACTTAACAAACTCGTATGTTACGGCATCGCTTTATTATGACCCGTATTAAAGCAACATTTTAGAAGACAGAATACGGTACACACAGTAGTGAAACAAAAAACATACCTCCGTTAACACATTTGGAAAAAATTCGTTAGTCTCTTCTGTTATTTTTTTTTTACTTTCTTCATCCACGTACTTTTCAACAACATTTATTGCTGTGAGAAACACTGTCATATTGTCGTGTCCACCCCAGTTGGAGCTCAGGACTCATTCTTCCGAGGATCGAACCCTTGACCGGGAACGTAGGAGGAATGGTGTCGCTGAGACATACATTGATATTATGGGGGAAATTATAAGCTAATAGTAATGACTATGTAATGGCAGTAAAGCCAAGGAATCATAATTATAATGCTGGGAGAAGGATATAAGTAAATTAAGAATCATATAAGATTTAAGAGTTTGAAGGCACACAAAAGCTGTAAGCAACAAGTTGTGCAATTAGAAGTAAGGCTTGGTCGAAGTAGGTGAATCACATGCTGCACCCTGCTAAAGGTGCGTAGTATGTCTTCAGAAAAGGTGGGTAGAGAGTGAACGGAAGGAGGCAATTCCGTTTTTGTGTGTCTGTGGACAGTCTCCATAGGATGAGAACTTCGATGGCCTTCTCGAAGGGAGGCGAAAGTTAGTGAAGGTATAAAACAGGGGTACACACCCTCCCTGTTCGAGGCCTTTTTGGGAACAAGTCTACTAGGAGTGCGGGCGGAAGCCTTGTCAGTCAGGTCTCCGATAATAATAATAAGGTCCAACTGTGGACTTAGAGTATTCACTTCAGTACTTCGACCACGCCAAGTCTTCTATGTTAGCGATATTTGAAGTTGGAAGGGAGATTGTAAATGCTGTATATAATCATACATACTCATCTGTCTACTATTAAAGGAAGGTTTTGGGAAACAGAGGACTTCGTCTCTTCACACGTAGCAAATCTCCCAGGCCCATTGAGTAACCCCTCATTACCGCTCGGAGGAAGTCAATCTGATTATTCATCATTTCTCGTCGTGGCAAAGCCTGTGTCACGACAATATACGTTCGACTGACTCTGTATGTAGGTTCGAAACAACGCAGCCAAGATTCGTCAATGGAGCGTGTCATCCACGACTTTCGGGGTTGCATTCGTACACCCGAGAAACAGCGAGGCTTCGACGATTTTTCGATCACTAGAAGTTCGTTGTTTGGTTCCCATCATATTACCTCCCGGCATCACTGTAACCTTTTTTTTTCTTACTTTTTAACTGATTCTCTCAAACTACAAATGCTGTATTGCACAGTTAATGTTGTACAAAATTTGAGTTACAGAGTATATTTTGCTTCAAGGGAGGAAACGTTTGCTTCGAGAAATCGAGAAATTCTTGTAACCGAATTTCTAGTAATAGAGAAATAAACACACGTTAATAATAGGACAAACTGGCGGGAAATTGAAGTTACTTCGAGATACTGAAAATTCGAGTAATCGAGGTTCGAGATATCGAGGTTCGACTGTATAAAATTTCGGTATCAATTGTCATTGCTTTAATTATTTTTAAATAATAATTTTGATGCAGGTCATTTTGGAGAAGCGAATTGCGGTGTTGTGGTAGACGGCAAGGGCAAGCGCTATTTACAGTGCAACCAAGCGGAAATTCCTCTACGCACAAACTGCAAAATAAAATCGAACTATTTCGACTGATTTTACAAAAGTCTTCTTGATCATTTTCGTGCAGTGTGACATGAGGCTATATAATTATTTTTTTTTTCTGCCAGGAGTCTGCTTTGGCCACTTAAAGGCGCAAGGTCACCTGCATTGCCGGCTTTAACGTTATGCCCCTGAACAGAGTGCGCACAGGGCTTGGAAGAAGAGGCTCTGCGATGCATTCTTGGGACCTTCCACCTTCTCCAAGCTGTAACTGCGCTGAGGATTTCCAGACAATGCGACACATCACCTTCAGATGCCCACATAGAGCCTTCCGCCGAACTATCGATGACCTTCTGACAGCTTCAACAACAGATATTCAGTGGTTGCAACAACAGGACATCCTAGTTTAGTTCACATTTCTAATTGGATAATTTATGAGTATTTATTTACTTATGTTTTGCATCGTTTCCGTGTTTTTGTATTTCGTCTTTCTATTTTTCTGTATTGCACACATCTCTCTCGAATTCCACTACCTTGACTTTTTATGTTTATTCTGTTTTATAAATTATTCCTAATATTTTAATAAATTTACTCAATTTGTGCGCGCCCTAACTTGTAACATAAGTTAAATAAATGAAATGAAAGCAATTAAGATGCTAGCTGACGCAAAAGTGGGCTTCGGATGTCCACAGAAAAACTGGGTGAGGGGTATGTCCTGTGTGTAGCCCTGAATTAAGATTCAAAACAATTATCACATCAGGTATGGTTAGTTCTGCATTCTCTAGTATCGTAGAGCGTTTTGGGAAATAAAATAAATTGTCCATTATGTCATTCCGCACACTCTCGGACTTACACTGACGTAGGGTTTTCCCACAGATTAAACATTCCTCTATACAGCCCTTTATTGCTATTTAGGGTCCTGTGTACTGATTTATTTTTTTATATATGTCCCAAGAAAATTAAATCTGATGATTTTGAGAATACTGTATATAAGTAGGCTGATCTTTCGGGTACTCCTGGTGGACAGCTAATATTTTGTATTTTTTATCTCTTCATAACAACTCAGTTATGCATGTTTGTTCTCATATTCCAGATTAAAATATGGACGTGTATTCTGTTATTCCTCTTTCGATGATTTCTTTATTTAATCCCTTTACGCTGCAGGGTTGGTTTTTCCTCCGGACCCAGCGAGGGATCCAACCTCTACCACCTCAAGGGAAGTGTCCTTGGAGCGTGATACATTTGGTCTGGGATACATCTGGGAAGGAGTACCAGTACCTCACCCAGGCAGTCTCACCTGCTATGCTTAACAGGGCTTCACGGGGGGATTGGAAGTAATACTGGTAGGGAAGAAGCGGCCGTGGCCTTAACTTAGGTATAATCCCGGCATTTTCCTGGAGAAGAAGTTTGAAACCTTGGAAAACCACTTCGAGGATGGCTGAGATGGGAATCGAACGCCCTCTACTCAACTGACCTACCGACGCTGAGTGAACCCCGTCCCAGCCGTCGTCCCACTTTTCAAATTTCGTGACAGAGTTGTAAATCGAACTCGGGCCTCCGGCCAGCCGTCGTACCACTTTTCAAATTTCGTGACAGAGTTGTAAATCGAACTTGGGCCTCCGGGGGTGGCAGTTAATCACACTAAACACTACACTCCCATTAGTAATAGGTTTCCTCCACGAACCTACTACGCTGGTGTAGCCGGGGGAGAGGTGATACCCCCCTCGTGGCGCGTCCCAGGTGGCGGATAGGGGGTCCTAACCCGCTTGCCGGCGGACTTGAGGGAAATAAAATACCTCTCGCGGACCAAACACACACCCCCTGTGCTTGGGGGAGGCAGACGAATAATACACCCACGGTATCCCCTGCCTGTCGTGAGAGGCGACTAAAAGGGGCGACCAAGGGATGTTTAAATTGGAACCATGAAACTGCTTTTGATTCGTGCCATATCGCGGGGAATACCATGAGATGCCTGTACTTGCGAGTTGTACCACTATATTCGGTACGAAATGGGTTTGTGATTAGTAGCAGCAGAGAGTTGGTTCCCCTGTGTGTTTCCAGAACCCGTGCATCGTACCCATGTGAGCAACACCGTGGGTCTGGGCGTAGCCTGTGAGTTGTACCACTATATGAGCGACACCGTGGGTCTGCGTTGCCTTTGAGTAGTATTCACTATGTGAGGAACACCACGGGGCCCGTGGGACCGGCACCCGTGCCTAGTACACCTAGGTGAGGAAGCTCATTGGTTTGCGTTGGCTATGAGTGGCGCCATTGTGTGCGAAACACCATAGGTCTGCGTCACCTGTACGAAGTACAATACTTGTGAGTAGTACCTTCTTGCGTGGAACACCGTGAGTTTCGCTACTTTTGATCAGTACCCCAACATGACAAATACCATGGTTCTACTTTACTCGCGACATGTACCATTCTGTGGGGCCTTAGTCATGGATTTTGCACCCCTATAAACATTAAGCATCATTGTGCTTTCTGAATGGTCCCTTGGTAAGTAATCAATTATTTATGATCTTTGTTTGAGTCTGATCCACTGTATTTTGTTTGCTTGTTTGTTTTTTTGGTTGGGTTCATGTCCATCCATTCATTCTTCATAACATTTTTATTTTTTTATTTTGGTCAGTGGATGAATTTTAAATTTTTGTTCTTTCATTTCGTACCATTAGGGGCCGATGACCTCGATGTTAGGCCCCTTTAAACAACAAGTATCATCATCATCATCATCAATAAGTTTCCTTTTATTAATAGGTGGAATTGCAGCGTCCTTCGTGTGCTTATAAATGTACTTATCTTTGTAACAAACAGCTGTCCTGACACTATGTTCATACATTATTTGATAACTGTAACTTCACATTCTCGGAATACATTCGACTTCCCACATGAATCCCTTCATTCATTCCATATACAATACCAACTTGATACCAACTTCAACATAATTTCAATGCGAGAGTCAGTGCTGGGGTATTAAACTCTGGAAGCCGATATAATGGGACGTGTTCATTACATATTCAAAAGTAGACACATCAAACGGTCAGGTACAGAGTTCAGACATCTGACCAACTAAGCCACTGGATTATTCAGGACGTAGCAAGTGTATTGTAACAAATATCTCTCCCCACGAATCACCATACCATTTATACTGGGCAATGAATATTTAAGCTCAATTGATACAATCGCATTCAAATACGCACCAACCTTACTCAATATTACTGTCAAAGGGTTAAATTTGCGTTGACTAATGGTGAACGTCAGTAAAATGTGGACTTGTCCTTGGAAAGTAATATTATTGTTATAATAAGAGTAGCACCTGCTTTAAATATAAAATATCAGGATAGTCCAGAATTACTGCATATAGTGGTGTTAATTTATTATGCCATCTGGCGGAATGGAACAGAACGTAGAAATTGGCACGCGGGCAGCCTGAGTGACATCGAACCAGAATACCTGTTCACGGCGGTTGAAGCCGCACAAAAGGCATTATTATTGCCACTACAAAATGTGTCTGTTTATTTTATTACTTTCACTGCAAATATGATACGGGGTACGACTGTAGAATCCTATATTCTTTCTTCCTTTCTTAATATGCTTAACCTCCAGGGTTGGTTTTTCCCTCGGACTCAGCGAGGGATCCCACCTCTACCACCTCAAGGGCAGTGTCGTGGAGCTTCAGGCTCTGGGTCGGGGATACAACTGGGGAGGATGACCAGTACTTCGCCCAGGTGGCCTCACCTGCTATGCTGAACAGGGGCCTTGCGGGGGACGGGAATATTGGAAGGGATAGACAAGGAAGAGGGAAGGAAGCGGCTGTGGCCTTAAGTTAGGGGCCAACCCGGCATTTGCCTGGAGGAGAAGTGGGAAACCACGGAAAACCACTTCCAGGATGGCTGAGGTGGAAATCGAACCCAGCTCTACTCAGTTGACCCCCCGAGGCTGGGTGGATCCCTTTCCAGCCCTCGTACCACTTTTCAAATTTTGTGACAGAGCCGGGAATCGAACCAGTGCCTCCGGGGGTGGCAGCTAATCACACTCACCACTACACCACAGAGGCAGGAGAATCCTACATATCGCTCGTAAATATTCTGTGGTAGTGTTTGAGAGCTTCTCCAAGACATTTTCTTTTTTATTCATTATGCCTAACTAAGGAGCGCGAGTGAACTTATTTAGTACAACGTTTCTTCTTGTCTTCCAAAAATCTCTTTATCCTTTCGCTGTTCTTCTTTTTGCGTTTTCCGTCCATCCTGCAGCTTGTCTTTTAGGTTTGTGTTTGTTTACGAGATTACTGATTTTTTTTTTTCAGACTTGCACGATTTCTTCATTTATACCAATTTCGTGAAGATCTTTGTTTATTTCTGTAGGCCAGTTGTTATGATTTTTAGAGGCACTGCGAGGTTTAGTATTTTCTTTGTTAGTCTATTGTTATCCATTCTCATCAGGTGACCATAGAATTTTATTCTTCTTTTTCTAATGGTGTCTGTGATTTTTTCTGTTCCTTGATAGATTTCCTGTGATTTCCTCTTCATCCAATTGTCATTCTCGCATTTACGTGCTAGGATTTTCATGAGAATTTTCCTCTCTTGTTTTACGGAGATCTTTATTTGTGATCTGCCAGCAATGATCATAGTTACTGATGCATAAAGGGCTTCTGGTTTGATAACTGTGTTGGAATGTAGTAATTTTGCGTTTTGCGATATAGATTTTTGTCGTATTTACTCAAGACGATTGTGTCCCCTTTTTGTAATTTTGTCATTATTTCTTTGTTTGCTTGCTGATTTATACCGTTGACTGTATAATTTCCCCTAGGTATTTGAATTTATCTGCTAGCGATCAATACCTTAGTTGTATCCCTGAGACCGAATTCCATCGATCTCCCCACTATCTTCAACTTGTTAGCATGATGGAAATGTCAGTTGACAAAACAATTACCCCAGGCCCTGTTACAAGACATTATTATTATTATTATTATTATTATTATTATTATTATTATTATTATTATTATTATTATTATTATTATTATTATTATTATTATTATATTAATTGAACGCAGTTACTCCCATACATTGTTTTTCAGTGTTCCTCTAACTCCGATTTGTTTTTGTTGCATTTACTCTGAGCGTACAACAGGTGCTCAGGTGTCCAGGAGGACACAGAGCCCCGCTGTCTGTTACTTCTTCCACTGCTGTGTCATAAAATGTCATTTTAAAGTGATTATAGCATTACGTGTAACAGGTGATCAAGAGGTGTAAGATCGTAGAAACTGCCTACGACATTTCTTTCCGTAGAGAAACACATCGTCCTCCTCTGTGGTGTAGTGGTTAGTATGATTAGCTGCCACCCTTGGAGGTCTGGGTGCGATTTCCCGCTCTGCCACGAAATTTGAAAAATTGTACGAAGACTGGAATGGGGTCCATTCAGGCTCTAGAATAGAGGTGGGTTAGATCCCCACCTCAGCCATCCTTGAATTGATTTTCAGTAGTTTCTCACTTATTCTCCAGGCAAAGGACGGTACGGTACCAAACTTAAGGCCACAGCCGCTTCTTACTCCCTTTCTTGCCTATCCCTTCCACCCACAAGGCCCCTGTTCAGCATAGCAGTTGAGACCGACTGGGCGAGATACTGGTCCTCCTCTCCAGTTGTATCTCCAACCACACTCCAGGACACTGCCATTGAGGCGGTAGAGGTGGAATTCCTCGCTGAGTCCTGGGGAAAAACAACCCTAGAGGCTAGACGCATAAAATAGGTACAGTACAATTAGGATACACATCCTGGTGGTGGTAATGGTGGTGATGATTATCAGCCCCCTTTTCAAATTAAATATGTAAACTTTCTTCAGCTTTTCGCAGGAATTTATGAGCTCCTTGGAACTACTCAGGCTCATTTTAGTTTTCGCCCAGGGTTGAAGACTTGATGCCCTTCCACAAGCCACATTAATTTTCAAATTAAAATCTCAACACAAGTCCCACCGGAATTGGAACCTCAGCCTTTCGGGTGGGAAGGCAGCAGCCAAACGACTGACCTAAGCACCTAAAATGTTCACCTGAAAGCCGCTAAATATCTGCTCTTTGTCGTTAATTTTGTTTCAATAAACATGAATACATTCAAAGACCCGATATAAGCAGTTGACACCATCAGTGAAAAAAATATATCATTAATAATAATAATAATAATAATAATAATAATAATAATAATAATAATAATAATAATAATGTCCCTTTAACTATATGGTTTTCGGAGACGCCGAGGTGCCTGATTGTTGTCCCTCAGGAGTTATTTTACGTGGTAGTAAATCTATCGACACGCGGCTGGCGTATTTGAACACCTTCAAATACCACCGGACTGAGCCAGGATCGAACCTGCCAGGCTGGGATCAGAAGGCCAGCGCCTCGACCATCTGAGCCACTCAGCCCGGCATATGAAATTGGAATAGTAGAAAAATGTTGTACGTTAAAAAGGAGAAACTGTGTCAAGCATTCGTTTCGAACAGAAAGACGATACCTTTAACAGTTAAAACTACCCTGCAGACTAGCTTATCTACCCGTGCTTCGCTACAAGATTCTCAGTAACACTGACTTTGTGGTTTTCCTAACTGAAGTCAACATAAGTCATTACAAAGACGTCAGTAGGAAAGTAGCGATTAAAAGCAACGTTATCCTATAAAATACTCGATCAAATGTAAAACCGCACATTTTCTCACTTTTGCCGATCTAACAGTCCAAAGTTCCAGAGCTGGAATGACCAGGCCGCAGACAGCCGTGTACACTCCTTTGCCATTATTCCTTTAAATACGCACAATACTCATTCCAATCAGTGCCTCAGAACAGGGAATGAATAGCTCGAATGCTATGATGAACCAGTGTGTTATGTACCAGTAGTATAAGAAAATTTATGAACCAGAGGATTGTCATGCTAAAGAAGAAAGTTATCTAACTCCCCAGCAACTTCCCGCCAATATTCAGGCAGGCTGTTACACTCGGTACGACTGGGCGAGTTGGCCATGTGGTTAGGGGCGCGCAGCTGTGAGCTTGCATCCGGGAGACAGTAGGTTCGAACCCCACTGTCGGCAACCCCGAAAATGGTTTTCCGTGGTTTCCCATTTTCACACCAGGCAAATGCTGGGACTGTACCTTAATTAAGGCCACAGCCGCTACCTTCCAACTCCTACCCCTTTCCTGTCCCATCGTCGCCATAAGACCTATTTGTGTCGGTGCGACCTAAAGCAACTAGCAAAAACATTTATAGCGTAGACTGTAGTTTCTTATTCTCTGACTTTACATACCGATTTTCATTAAATTCTGTTTACACATTTTCTCGTGACCCGCCGCTGATATAGACTTAGTAAGAAAAATCCAACTTTTTGAAAATCTCTGTGATCATAACCGGTTCGGTGACAACGTATAAAACATAAATGATCGGAAATTTAATACTATATAACTTTAGTTATGGAGTATTTATCGATACGACCACTCATAAATATATGAGAATTAAGTTTTAATAGTAATAATAATAATGTTATTTGTTTTACGTCCCACTAACTACTCTTTTAAGGTTTTCGGAGACGCCGAGGTGCCGGAATTTAGTCCCGCAGGAGTTCTTTTACGTGCCAGTAAATCTACCGACACGAGGCTGACGTATTTGAGCACCTTCAAATACCGCCGGACTGAGCTAGGATCAGAATTAAGTTTTAGGCCTTACCCTAAACGACCATTTCATTCAGCGTGAATAAAATTATTTTATAGCCTAGATGGTAGCGATTTACTCCCCAACTTCGTATACTGATTTTTATTACATTCTCTTCTGCCCTTTTCTCGTGATGTGTGTACATACATACATACATACATACATACATACATACATACATACATACATACATACATACAAACAAAAATACATACATACAGAAATTACGGAAAATTAAAAAATGTATTTCATTGTTACCGTTGACATGACTGATACAGAAATACCATCGTTTTTAAATTCTGAGCAATGTACAGACAACACTCTTATTATATATATAGATGGACGTTTTGGCCGAAGGTATACAATTACGTAACTATGTAATGCGTCATCCACTTATCCTGGAACAGGATCGGCGTCCGTGAGTGACTTCGCCGGCAGCTAATCGGGAGGGAGGGAACCAGCGGGGACTACCGGTTCTGACTTTGTCTCGCAACTCAGTTCGTTTCGTGTTTCATTGAGCAAAGTGCAGTGAGAATAAATGGACAATACGAAAATCAGGCCTAATTATTATATTCCACATCGAGTGTTTATTTACGATTAGCATATCCATACAGACTCCGCTCGTGCTGTTAGGAGGTTATTTAAAGAGAAATTCCGAGGTTGGAGATCCAATTAGATAAATTTCGCGAAACGGACGGCCTTTATTACTGGGTTTCTAGATCAGAGCCTCGATCTCACCGACAGTCAACTGCTAAGTTGTTATCTCGTATGCTGAGTAGACCTCGAACCAGCCTTCAGTCCAGAAGGCTGGCCAGAAATCGAATCAGGGCTTTCCTGTGAAAGGTAAGCTCTCTATCCCTAAACTACGAGCGGGGCAAAGAAGCAGAATATATAGCAACTATAAGCACCGTTGTCTTTGGTTGTATTCCACCCTCAAAACGAAATTTCCTCTCAAATTACTTATCCGTAACACTTAAGAAACGATTGCTAGAGAATTGCAAGGAATTTGATGGGGAATTTCATTTTCCTCTGCTATAGGTCGTGTATAACGAGCGAACACTCGAGGTTTTGTCTGCACTACTTAATATGAGCTGAGTGATTTATTTATTTGAAATCATTTACTTATTTCGTCATTTTTCCATGTTCTTCCACACTGTCTTCAGATAATTCCAAAAACACTTGTTTGTACGAAATTAGTCTTTTGTAGATGCGTCAGTAATCCCGCAAAAAAGGTAACTAGCTTACTTGTTGATTTGAATGCTGTTCAAGTTTTAATGTAGCAGTCTTGCTCTTTACCTTGCTGAAAATCATTGCTTTTGTTTTGTTATTTATATTTAAGCCCATTTCCTCAGAAATGTAATTCAGCAATACTGTCACTGAGGATTACAGTATTATCTGCATATCGTAGTGTACTTATTAATTCTCCATTGACATGTACTCCCACTTTGGTATCTGCTAGTGTTTTCTAGGAAATAGCATCGGAGTGTAGGTTGAACAGGGAACAACGCACATCCTTCCCTGACTCCTCGACTATTATCCAGGTGATTTCTCACTCCTTCATCTATCTTAACTATAGCTTTTTGCCTTCAGTATAAGGTTTCGATGACACTGGATTTTCTTTATCATCCATTGCAGTTTCATGAGCTTATCTCTGACTCTACCAAATGGTTTTCCATAACCTATGAAGTAAGCAAATACATATTTCAGTTGTTCTTGGCGTTTTTGTAGAAGGACTGTTAACATGAGTTTCGCGAGTACGAAAACCATTTCTAAATCCAAAGTGTGCTTTCTCAACGTTTCCTTCGCATTTCCCTTTTATTCTTCCGTGAACTCGGTCTACTCTCCTGAACGTTTTTATCCGATGGCTCATTAAACTGATAGTCGATAGTAATTCAATTGTTTGGAACGTACGCTCTGCTTTGATTTTTCTTTACGATCTGCTTTATGTCGCACCTAGACAGATAAGTCTCATGGCAACGATAGGATAGGAAAGGGTTAGCAGTGGGAAGAAAGCGAGCGTGGCCTCAATTAAGGTACAGCTCCAGCATATGCCTCATTTGGAAATGGGAAACCACAGAAAGCCATCTTCATGGCTTCTGACAGTGGGATTCGAACCCACTATCTTCCGAATGTAAGCTGTTAGGTACGGGACCCAAACAACGCCGCCACTTGTTTTGAGATTTGCGTAAATATTACGGGCCTAGCCTATTTAAACCCCTTAGAAGTTATGTTATTCTCGCTACATTACTGAAGAGCTGGCTAAAAGACTCTTCCTACTAGTCGAGTTAGTTTACATTCTAACCTATTGCTGCCTCAATACCCGAGCTGTATCCATCAGTGCAGTAGTCATGAGGCTTATTTGTCTTTATTCTAACTCCTTAACCACAGCGGTGGGCACTATTTTGTAGAACACTGAATCTATAGATTTACATGTGTCAGTAAGAAGCTTGGAACTTACATAAATCAGTGGTAATTACAGCCGCACGTCAGGTGTGAGAACACGCGTTAAACTTACATTAGCCTCGTTTGGTAGCAACTAAAGAGCACGTATAGACAGGCAGCCATAATGACCTGCAAGAATGATCAATACCGCTCGTACTATCTGCAAAGTATTCAGCGATAAATCTACTTGAACAGACAGTTGGAAGTAACCGTCAGACACAAGTCTCTCTCATAGGGGTGGGTGTTAACGTTCCCCGTCAATGGGTGAGGACCGAAGAATATATCCACTGCATTCCCAGCATGTTGCAAGAGGCGATTGACAGAAGAACCACCAGGTAAGCGTGGACTGACAAAGACGGGACCCTATATGAGCCTCACATTTCTTCTGCCTGCATGCCACAGGCTCCTCACTTTCATCTTTAATATCCCATCTCTCTCCGTCTATTCTGTTATTTTTCAACGGCGCTGGTATTAGGTTTTGCGAAGCCTAGAGAGGTTTTCATTATAAGATGGTCCTTCCCTTTCTTCATCCTATCCCTTTATTCTTCGAAACATAAGACATCTCCCTATTTTTCCTCTGAGTATTAATAGAGAAGGGTTGCCCAGTTTCATTTCTTCACAAAAGAATAATCACCACCACCATCAACCACTTACACCCATGAACTCTTCACATCTCCCCAAATTCTAGCCACATATTATTATAAAGCATACACTCGCTATTGGAGAAAAATATCTACTCAACTGTTGACCCATGAGAATGTGGAAAGTAGCCGAGGCAGTTATTCGTTGCACTAGTAATTCCACGACGGTCTACAGTCCACGGTAATATACACTCAGTTCTCCAAGGCAGTACACACACAGTACTCCGCTCAGTACACCATTACTACTGACGTCAAGCTCCCATGGCTCACTCCAACTCGGTACACAAACAGTACTCCAAGGCAGTACACACAAACTACTCCGCTCAGTACACCAGTAGTGCTGACGTCAAGCTCCCATGGCTCATTCCAACTCGGTACACATACACTACTTCAAGGCAGTACACATACAGTACTCCAAGGCAGTACACCATTACCGCTGACGTCAAGCTCCGTTGGCTCACTCCAAGTCGGTACAGATACAGTACTCCAAGGCAGTACACAGAGAGTACTCCGCTTAGTACACCAGTACTCCTGACGTCAAGCTCCCGTGGCTCACTCCAACTCGGTACACATACAGTACTCCAAGGCAGCACACACACAGTACTCTACTCATATTCCCTCTCACCTGATGACAGCCAACATTACTACTGCCCCAGTCCGACTCCGAACTCCAAACACTAACTGATAGATCGTGGCTAGCCTCCTTATTTACAGTATATCTTGATGATGGAGAACTAGAATATTCGAGGCTCAGATTCTCGTTTCGTGTTGTAGAAGGTGTACGGGGAAGCCTGACAAGGAGAATAGAGCGGAGAGTCTGTCACTATGCACTTATGCTCGGAGCTTCCAGTTGAATCACAAGTTCCTTTCAGGATATATCGTAGAGGGTTACGACTGGGCTCGCACGTATATATGAGGACAAACCATGACGGCAAAATTAAATCTTTATATTGTAACATATGGAAAAATGTTAATTGTAAATTAGAAAAATGTAACCATAAATTGCAACAAAAGACAAACACAAGGTCACCTCCGTACAGGCCGTGAAGGCCATAGGAGGAGTGGAAGGTAAAGGCTTCCACCATTGTTAACTGCGGCACGTGATGGGGTAGAGTGGTTAGCTCTACGCCCGGCCGCCGTTTCCCCAGGAATTAACCTGGTACTCATTTTTTGTGTAGGCGGAGTGAACCTCAGGGCAATATGCACCTCCCGAAGTGGCAATCTCGTTTCTTACGACTTCCTGACGGGGATTCGAACCCACGTCCTTCCGGGCGAACCGAGCACGCCTTTACCGCCTCGGCCAAGCAGCCCCTAAATTGTAACAAAGCGAATTGTAAAACTAAAATTATAACTATTGTAAAACAAATGTAAATTGTAAACTGGAAAATTGTAAATTGTAACCTATATAAAGCTAAATTGTAACAGCACATCTAACTAAATATTGTAAGACCATGTATTACCAAAATTGTACAATTGGAAAAATCAATAATGCACTAAGCCAAGAGGCCAAAACCCCCACCCATCCCCAAACTCTTTCAAATCTCCAAACCCGCCGAATCTGCCGGCCGGAGAGAAGGCGTTACGTTCCAGTTGGCCCGCCCCTTCCCTTCGAGAAGGGGAATGAAGACCTTTCCTAGGTCCTAGGTTCATGTCGGCCTCGGTTCCTGGAAATGACCTGGAAGACACCTGTCAATCACAATCTGCACCCTGGTGAGTTAACGAGTTCTAAGTGATCCTTGTTTGGTGTAGAAAGGTTGCCAAAACACTTTTTCCCACACTCTCTTCAGTATTTACCCTTTCTTCCTGTCTGTAAAGCTGTAACCTTCCAGGCTTTTCCAGCCATGTTAATTGAAATCCTATAGTCCAATTACGTGATATCACTTGACATAAAATTATCCGCTATCGGCAATTATTCATTGAGACCTGTTGATTAAACTGCAGTTAATTGTAAATTAGAATGATATTGGAATCATATTAGAGATATTAGTACATGATTTATTATTTAAATGATGAAAGAATAGGAATTTATTATGTACTAGCGAATGTACCCGTGCTTCGCTACGGTATTCTACATTGTATTGGAATATCGAAGTAAATACTGTACATGCAGTAAATAAGATTGTTTTAAAATTGCATATCTCTTAGCGTTATCCGAGAAAGTGCATGGGGAGGTCCCTATACGTTGTTTCCAATGTAAAGTGTTTGTTACGGATTTGTGATATAACGGCAGGCTCACTTGCCTACTGCCATTCATAATCGAGTTGGGAAGTTTACATTGTAATTGCAGGCCCCATTGCCTACTGCGCGGACACAATCGATTTGGGGAGTTTTCGTTAAAATGGCAACCCCCTTTTCCTACTTTCAGACAGATTACAGTTGAGGTGTTTTTATTATAATGGCAGGTAATTAACCTACTATTACTCGAAATTGAGTCGTGCAGTTATCATTATAATGTCAGGCCCATTTTCCTACTGCCAGCCAGCTTACAGCCAGTCACACCAAGCTGGTGAGTTTCCATCATAATAGCAGGCCACTATGCCTAATGCCAGTCACATATTAGATGAGGACATTTGTTTATAATGGCGGGCACCCTAGCCTACTGTCAAACACAATCCGGTAGGGGATTTTTAAACAAAACTGCATGCTCCCTTGCCTTCTGAAAGTCAAATCGAGAAGTGAACTAATCATTACAATGGTAGGCCTTCCTTACTAATGACAGTTACCCAGGAGTTGGAGAAGGACGCCTTTCCTACTGCCACTCAAAGTCGGTGTGGGGAGTGCTGACTACAATAGCAGACACCCTTTTTCTCTATCGCTACAAATCAACATCAGTGAATATATAGAGATCGACATACGAAAGTATATGCGTGTTTGCAATATTGCAGGCTTTCATTTACAGATTAATTGTTGCTAAAAGTACGTCATATCGAGAAAGAATTATACCATAAGACGCCGGATTTAGTGCCCTAAAAGGCTGGTCCTATGATATCTCATCTATTCTTGGGTCAGATTGAGTTAGAAACGTTGAACAGGGTAAAGTTTTCGTAAGATTATCTCACATTGCATTACTTTTCGGATAATAATGTGACAGCTACATACATAGCTTTTGGCTCACATATGGGTACTGGGTGGGCCAGTTTTCGTGAATAGTTTGATGATTCTGTATTTCATATAATTGAAAGTATGAATTATGCATGTGAAAAGTCCAAATTTACTTAACATCGATTAAAAGAGAAAAATCAACGTAAAAGGGATACAGATACGGCAAAAAGTCTTAAGACCAAAGTTGTAGATCATTCCAAATTGAACGGAGATTGTGCAATTCGTTATGTGATAGGACTTTCCGAAGGTCTGCACCATCATTAAAATTGCCTGCATCTTTCGATAAAACTTAAACTCGTGTCCTCATCCCAAGGTGGTGCAGCTCTTTTCAGGCACACCCCCATTGGAGGTGAGCTGCATATACGATTTCAACCACGTACCAGCCCCCCCGCCATTCTTAAATTTCTGGCAGTACCGGGAATCGAACCCGGGCCCCCGTGGACGTCAGCTAATTACACTAACCGTTACGCTACGGAGGAGGACTGCATTTTTCGATATTCTTCGGGGATAAAAAGTGAAAAATTTAATTATCTTTTTTCTTCTGGCAGATTATGCCGCAATCTCGATTTTGGCCGAGGAGGGTAAAAATTAGGACTTTCAGGAAACTAAACCAAAAATTATGCAGATGGCAATTATTACCCCTTAAACGGAAAGCTGTACGAAAATTTCGCCAAAATAGTCAATGTAGAGGCACACAGTCGTTACGATTTGATTTATATAGATAAGGATTCAGCTCCATGTACAACACTTTTTGGGCTATGTCCGCTGGACTTAACCTGCAAAACTGACCATTCATGATATCTCTCTTATTAATCCTCCTGACGAAAAAATGCACATGAAAAAAGTTTTAGAGGTGGAATTACATCACGTTTGGTCGATTTCCAGTCAGGTTGGTCTTGTTCTGTATATATTGTGGAAGAGTAAATCACCATTTCGGTTCCCTATAAACCGCCAGTCCATTCCGGAACATGAAATGTTATTGACCTTTAAAACCTACCTTTGGACAGGTGGATGCTAAATATAAATTTTGGGTCGAATATCTTCAGTAGTTTTCAAGTTGTAAGGAATACGCTTTACACGCACCCGCTCGTGAGTTACGTCCGATGGGACTTGTACCTAAAAATGGTCCGTTAATGATATCTCCCTTATTAATCCTCGTATCGAAATGATGCACATGAGAAAAAAAGGTTTAGAAGTTAATTTCCATCAAGGTAGGTAGATTTCCATTAAGTTTGGTTGTGTATATTTTGTGGAAGTGCAAAATCACTGTTTCGGTTTCGTATAAACCCCCAGTCAGTTCAGGGATTTAGAAACAATATTTGCCCTAAAACCTATCAAGGACAGGTGGATTCTAAATATGAAGTTTGGTGGAAATACATCCAGTAGTTTCTAGCACTCGCGTGCATACGGCGAAATTAAGGAAGAAAATAATACAGTTAAGAAAGGTGAAAATTAATAGAAAATGGATTATAACTGAGGACAGCCGGATAACGACAAATATGTAAATGCCAAGTGAATGTATTGGAAAATCAAATGCCCCTCAATAAATTAAGCTGGTGTGAGTTATGGATATAATAAAGCGGTAACAGAGGTGAAACTTAGGTGCAGTGATTCTTAGGTAAACAAATAAGAAGATGACTAATGGTGTTATTACTTAATCTATTCGAGGGCGGTTATAAACTCCAACGATATTCCGCCAATATCCCGCAGATAGGCCGACTGACGCCTCTCTTGCCTTCTACCCAAGGAACAACCACGAATTTAAAAGCATGATGAGGAAAATGGCAATACGTTACTTACCTGCTGGCATGCAGTCAGAGACGTTGCCATGGTAACCTGTAGGTTCGTTGTCGGTCTGTCGGTCACTCAATGCAGAGCATGATACCACCAGAAAATTGTAAATTTCTCCGTCATGTGAAGAGTAAGGTAAATTATGAACATAACGAAAGTTGTTTATAATGAGGAGGCGTTTCACGTACGGTAAACGGAGTTTACAGAAAATCAATAATTTAGGAGAAAATGGAGGAAAACCATTCTGGTTTTCCTATAAACCCCCCGTCTATTCAAGGATTTTAAAATTATATGCATATCGAAACCTTCCCCGGGATGAGTATACTCTAAATATGAAGTTTGGTTGAGATCTATCTAGCCGTTTCGACGTGATGGTGAAACAGACAAACAGACACGAAAAGTAAAAACCACCGATTCGGTCTTGAGTTGACCTAAAACGGACAAATATCTGAAAAATTGGCAAAACAAAAGAAATTACAGACAGCGGACCCCCTACAATTTTATTTATATAGATTGTATTTTGGTCAATATGTTGAGACAGTGCTTGTGTCATTCCATCTCATATTTGTGTATACGGAAAAGTTATTCTTGATGCTGGGAATTTGGAATGAGTCATTGGTTTTAAGTCATGAGCACTTAATTATACAGCGACCCGCGCAAAGGCTAGAGCGAGCCCGGGACAACATCGTCGACACGCCCACTGGTTACTCTTGAAGATATAGAGAGGGAAAGCTATGATATGGGATCAACGAATCCGATGCTGTTGTAAAGAGACTTGGTATGGAGCAGTCATCAATGGAGAGGAAATCTCGTGTATATAATCCTGAAAGGAGCAATCCAGGGCGCCCAATTTATAGTTGTTAGTACTTTGAGTTTTCGTTTCGTTATATATTACGTAGGTGCTGCAATGCTGTCGGATCAGGGTAGGACGTAATAGTACACGAAGAAGTATGTTAGTTCAAGTCTACTGTAATCGGTACAAATCTATATTGTATCAGCAGAACAGCTTAGTTGGTTCGGTATTTCTGATAAAATGGAAAAATTCATAACACTGAATTTTCTCCACCCAAGATCAACTGTGATCAATTTCCATAAGCATAGGGACAATGTCTATCTTAAAGACGAGGCAATTAGGGAGTGTTAGGCCAGATAGCCCAAACCGAATCGCAGAAGGAAGGGGGATGTCCATGGAGCCAATCCACAATGGAAAAATGGGATTCAGATGACCTCAACTGAAGCTGCAATTGGTGAGCAAAAATTAGATAATGCAAGCAACAGTAAATTACAGTAACATTAAATTCTGAATTCTCTTCTAGCTTAAAGAATTTTTCCGATTCATCTCGATTTTTAATAAATTAATTTGACTTTATATTGCGTTATTTTTTGTTCTCAAAGCGATACTTAATGGTTAATTATTTTAATACCCCACTCCGATAATTTATGTGTGAGTCTCTATGACATTCAATATAAATTTTGCGGTACAGCCTTTTTATTAAAAAATGTAAAACTGGCGCCCAATCAAAACATAGAGAAATGGGAAACCATGAAGTATGATAATTGGTATTCTATTTGCTTGGCAATTTGCGGGCAAGCCACGTATATTTTATATTGATATTCAAGTGTCCCCAGCAAGCGTGGAGCTGAGGTGTTTAACAGATAAGTTACAAAGTCTCATATACTTTCTCTTACACAGTGGCGCAGAGAAGTACTAGACGACGATGGAGTAGGATAGGACTAAGAATGCGAAGGACGTGATACAAGTTACCTATTTACCTATTGTGAATATGAGAAACCAGGGAAAAGTATCATCAGGGTTGCCGACATTGGGGTTCTAACCCCCTATCTCCTGAATGCAGCTTAACAGCTACTCGTGTCTAATCGCGATGCCTTCTGGTTCTGTGTCTATAGTTTTATCGTAGAAATTAAGGTAAGGGAGATATCCATTAATTTATCATTTTATTGCCATGTCCGTCAGCGGCAAGCATTGTTTATTCGACATGGTAACGAAATAGCTGGTGACGATGGTGGTGGTTATTCTTGTTGTTATGTTTCTTTATGACATGAAGAGTCGCTTTGCTATCGATCAGGAAAGTAATCATGACTATGAAAATGAGAAGAAGGAAGGAGGAGAAATGGAATCGTAAAAGCGTGGCGACGATTGAAAGCTAAGGCCTCGAATACCTAATATCACAGAGCTGGAAGATATCGCGGCATGCGTTACCGCCAACTGCTAGCTGCCCTGCGTATTCCACGTCATCTACTATACGTCAGCTCTCTCTCTTCGCTTCTCGTTGGCTCTCTCTCATGTGAGCATTACATAATCTGTACACTTAAACTTATCATCCCGGTAGCCTTTCTTGACTTCGAAATTTGTACTCCGATAAAATACAATTAATAATAATATTATTGACTATACGTCACACTAGCTTTTTACGGTTTTTGGAGACGCCGATGTGGCGGAATTTAGCCCCGTAGGAGTTTCTTCAAGTGCCAGTAAATCTACGGACACGAGGCTGACGTATCTGAGCACCTTCAAATACCACCGGACTGAGCCAGTATTGAATCTGCCAAGTAGGGGTCATAAAATACGGTTAAGGAACCCATGCTGATGAGTAGAGGCGGGAATTTGCCTATTTACCTATTTTATTCCTGTGTTCAGAAACGTAGGCTCTTGAGATATAAATCCGTTTTAGGGTCTTTTTAGCTATATTTAGTTGGTTTCATTGTGCCCATAAATCCCTATTTCAGGGGTTTGTGCCTATTTGGAGTATAATTGCCTATTTGATGCCTTTTAACTGTATTTTTAAAAAGCCCATTTTCTTGCAGTGCATTATATTGTAGCTAGTGTGCTCGACAGAAATATCTTCTCTTTCCGCAATACCTGTTTACCCCACGAACAAAGATGGGAATTCTCAGAAGTCAGCAGAAACACTTCTAGGGAAATTTCCATCAGGAGAAACAAGGAACAATTTGATCTCGAAGACTTCAACCCCTCCAAACTCCTAAGACATATGCGAGAATCAGTCAGCGTCGAACTACTGTGTGTTGCACAACACATATGCCCTGTACGTGCCTTTCGATGAGAACTGGTGTATGCGTACGCTTTATGTTCAGAACGTGCTGTGGTTTATTGTGAAGTAGAAGAAAAAGAAGAACTTTATTTGTGGCAATGCCCAAAGAAAAATCGTCGAAGTCCTACTGTCTGAAGCCGTGGATCACAGGGGATCCCATTGTCACTAAGGATGGAAGGGTAGTCTGTCAAGCTTGCTGTAAGGAGGAAAGTTCGTTGGTTCCTTTTATCATTTTTTTGTGATTGAGAACTGCGATCGCATTTCATTCTAGCATTTATAGGCCTATTAATGTGTATATTGTGGCAAGTTGTTTTGTTGCAATGCTGTATTAGTCGGGAACTTTCAAAAATTTATATTGCTAAAATGTAAATAATCATTAAATTACTGAACGAGAAGTTAGAACGCCGGTGGTTTCTTGTCGCAGAATGGATGAAAATTAAATCGGTATTTTCAACTGTGATTCATTTCCTGTGAAAATAGATTCACAACTGAAATGCAATTTTAAAACCACCTTTAAAAATCGTTAATTCTATTACACGCTAAGCCTTCGCGAAACGTAGGTTGTAGAACCAATGTAGCCCGGCTGGGACGATGTCACAGCGTGTTTTACAAGGTTGCCAAGACTATCTTTACAAGACCAGGCCAGCGAAAAGAGCGTTTGTCTGGATTGGTGAGGTCCGATTAGTAACCTTTGTGCTTGAGAGGGGGCGAGGGGGAAGCCAAGAGAGTCTGAGGGGCGTAAGCTCCCAGGTTAATGCCATGAAGTCGCCAATAAGCCCCTAGTATCCCTTCATGAGTCTTGCTAAATTGTGACAAAAATAAGGTTATGGGCGCATGCTACGACAATTTCAAATTACGCGGTTTTTAATTTTCAGCCGGGATGAATGGCTCAGACGGTTGAGGCACTGGCCTTCTGACTCCAACTTGGCAGGTTCGATCCTGGCTCAGTCTGGTGATATTTGAAGATGCTCAAATACGTCAGCCTCGTGTCGGTAGATTTACTGGCACGTAAAATCCTCCTTCGGGACTAAGTTCCGGCACCTTGCCGTCTCCAAAAACTGTAAAAGTAGTCAGTGGGACGTAAAGCAAGTAATATTGTTCATTTAATTTTCAACGAAGGTGGCGGCCTTGTGGGCACACATGATGCAGGATCTATTGCAGGCAACAGAAAATAGTCTTCATGACAGCTGACCTGGCTGACCAAAGCCGGCAAATAGCAACGAATAAAATGTTTACAAATCTGAGATTCGTAGTGCCTCCGTTTTCATTCTTCTATATAAGTATGAATCTTGCTAGGGACAGCTTGGTGGGTCCTTGGCAAGCATAAAGGACGGATCTCTCCTCTACGCTACTCCGGTATCGTTTCACGTCCTTTTAATTCTATTTTTCTCCCGGTGAACCCGACAAGATACTGCCAAATTATAACTGAAAATCCATACATGTAAATTTTCCTACTTTAAAGTTTTGTCCTTCTACAAACGTAATCTCTAATAGCGGTTCTTTATGAAACAAATGCATGATATATACTAAGCATTATTGCCAATTAGCCCAACTGTAGAAATTTAAGATACAGGGACAATGTAATTTATGTCAATTTCATTACTTTTCAGACCAAATGTGAGAAAAATACCACATAGATCAACTTAGAAATACTGCGATGCTTCTGATACGAGTACAAAAATCTGTATCAACGCAGCCTTTCTACCAGTCCACTTTGGGCAGCGACCAACAACCATTTTTTTCAGACCAATGCACTGTAATGTTGGGAGATAATATGCCACTGCATAAACCGGAACATTTTGAAATCTCAACAAGCTGCCGGGAGCAATCACCAAGTTGGAGAAGAGTTGTATACCCCTGGTGGGGTCATTTGGGATTGTGGAAGAAGTTAGGGGAAGTTCTGACCGAACCTCTAGGAAGGCAGTCGCTGTCAGCGAAATAAAACCAGATGAAGTGACTTCATTGAAGTTTTGACCAATCACTAGAAATCTTTCTCTCAGTACAGAAACATTATGCAATGAGACGAGAACAAGATTGTTGTCGGTAAACATTGAAACGTTGCTTGTAAATTCATTTTAAAGTAATTGAGTGTGTTATTAAATTATAAGTCATTTTTCCATGCCTATTTCGTTGCCTATTTTACACGTTAGTGGCTATTTAAATGCCTATTTTGGCTAATTTAAGAGAATATATGCCTGCCTATTTTATGTTTTAGTGCCTATAATTCTCGTCTCTACTGATGAGTCACCAGTAATATTTAAAGTATGTCTACCCCTTCATTGTGTTTCTTGAAACAGGGTCGGGGTTGAGGTGACACGAATTTCTACGACATGTTTTTATGGCCGGATGCTCTTCCTGAAATGAAGAAGATGAAATAAATTATCGTCAATTAAACTGGGTAATTAGGTGGAAGGAATCGGCTGTGGCCAATGAATAGGAAATCTCCCGGCATTTGCAAGGATGTGAAAGCGGGAAACCACAGAAAATAATTGCGAGGACAGCTGACGGTAGGTTACGAATCCACGAGTCTCTCGAATGCTGCTTGAAAGTATATTTCGATTTCAGTGAGGTCGTGAAAATTCGATATTCATCAAAAATTATCATAAATATGACTTTCAATAAAATGTGGGAAACGATGTTTCCTAGCAACGTGCAGGCTGTGATGTGAAGTATGATGGATGGCTATGGCATACGGATCCATAGCCTGTGCAACTCCCAAGGTACAATGTAGCATCGCGCCACCCATTTTCTTACACGACACTTATGGTGGTGATTATTGTTTTAAGAGGAAGTACAGTTAGGCAACCAGCTTCCGTGACTCAGGCGGCGCGCTGGCCTCTCACCGCTGGGTTCCGTGGTTCAATCACTCCATGTGACATAAAGCGGAGGCAAGACAGTTTTTTCTCCGGGTACTCCGGTTTTCCCTGTCGTCTTTAATTCCAGCAACACACTTCAGTATCATTTCATTTCATCTGTCAGTCATTAATTATTGCTCCAGAGGAGTGCGACATGCTTCAGCCGCCGGCGCATTTACTATCCTCGCCGCTAGATAGGGACTTCATTCATTCCATTCCTGACCCGGTCAAATGACTGGAAACAGGCTGTAATTTTTCATTTTCACAATTAGGCAACCACCCTGAGTACACGACACTATTTCGTTACATAAAATTTTCGAAAGACCCCCAGCTCTAAGGTATATTTATGTCAAAGAATTTACATCAACCATCAGCTTTGCCCTTCTTTCGATCCCACCAGCCAGAATGATCCCAAATGTTGGCCCCTTTAGGTACGTCGGCAGATGTATAGTGGGTCTAGGCCCATTAAGTGGCCACGGCTGGTCCGACAGCTCTGCACTCTGACCGGCCAACCGAGCAGAGGAGGGGTGGCAACGGCTCTACCGTGTGTCTACTCCTCTGCATTCGGGAGGCGGGACAGAGCTGGACCTGACGGCTGGCCCCAACCGTCGGCTGTCCTGAGAATGGTTTTCCATTCTCCTGCACTAAGGCGAATGGCTGGAAAGTTCCTAATATAGGCCACGGCCGCTAACCCCCTCACCCACTCTAAGCATCTCCTTCACCTTAACAAATTTCTCGGCCTGAGAGACGGCGTTATCGTCTAAGAGGCCCGCCTCCCCCTTCAGGGGAGGAATCAAAACATTTTAGTAGTACTAGACTTTAGGTAGCCCTCGGCACTCACGTATGTTGGAAAATGAATGTATCCCTTAACCCATTAAAGCGTACCAACATAAACACTACACTGACTATTGTTGTAATTTTTTGGCTTTTGGGCTTATGCCATGTCAAGAAATCAAAGTGAAACTCTTAACGTTTCGCAGAGAACTTTATTCCATATCTTCAGAAGAAAATCTCTACTGTTCACGAAGAAGGCTTAGCAAATTTCATTCGGAACATAAAGAGTTTTACCTTGATATCTTGACATGGCATAAGCCCAAAAGCCCATCATATCTACAAGTACGAGCCGTGAAAGCTCAATATTAACATTGTTGTAATTTGTTTTTATAGCCGAGGTCTGCCGCCACTCCTACTCTTCTGTTGCCACACATCTCTGCTAGATGGCATTACTTCTGCAGTGACATCACCTCACCGTCAACACGCTAGCTATTTATAATCTTTAATTAAATTTTGTCCCGAGTATTGGTCTCTCTCCATTGTTGAGATTACGGGAGATAGGGTTGGCTTGACCCGGACCTGTCAGACTAAGGACAGTCGTCATTAACTAAGACCAGGCCCTCCAAATCTCAGCAATAATTAACCTGTGCCCGACATTACTGCCATCTGTGGGGAGCGCTGTTAGCCGCACCATTGACTTGAGCGGTAATTTAACTCATTCCTCGGCTTGAGACAATTTCCCTGTGCATCGTCTTGAATAACTGTTCGGTGATTATTCAAATGATCTGAATGCACAAGAAGGGACTAGTCTAGTGAAGAATAAAATAGACACTTGTCTACTGCACAGCACTGAGCACGTCTATTTTTTTTTTTTTTTTTTTTTTGCTATTGGCTTTACGTCGCACCGACACAGATATGTCTTATGGCGACGATGGGACAGGAAAGGGCTAGGACTGGGAAGGAAGCGGCCGTGGCCTTAATTAAGGTACAGCCCCAGCATTTGCCTGGTGTGAAAATGGGAAACCACGGAAAACCATCTTCAGGGCTGCCGACAGTGGGGTTCGAACCTACTATCTCCCGAATACTGGATACTGGCCGCACTTAAGCGACTGCAGCTATCGAGCTCGGTAGAGCACGTCTATTAGTAAAGTAGCATGGCGTTTGCAGTTATTTGTTGACTGTTACTGTTTTAATAGGAAGCACAACAGATCAAATTATTCTCTCTTGGAGAGATAAGTGGACGAGGACGGACACTTCAAAGACTGGAGGTATGGGCAAGAAAAAAAATAGAAGGGCCACGAACAAAAGGCGTTCAAGTTAAAAGAGACACTAGACTTATTCCTAATCATTTTTACAGAAATACTTTTTTCCTGAAATATTTTCCTAAATTTATCTACCGTACTTCTATTTTTCATCAGTATTCCTAACAGTCATCTTTATCAATTTTCAAAATTTTCACATCACAAGGATGTTCCTCCGTGGCTCAGGCGGCAGCGCGCCGGCCTGTTAGTTTTCAAGCCAGGTAGACTGTAAATCCTTAGTCTATGTCAGTCAGAGTTGAGCAGGAACGGAAGGAGAAACAGATAATTACTTACCGAGCGAGTAGTCACACAGAGCTGAGAGTTTCCGTTAAGGATATCGTGGGTTTCAAACCCCACCGTCTGCAGCCGTTTAAATTTGCTTTCAAGGTTCCTCTGTTTCACACACCAAAAAGTGCCTTGAATAAGTACACAGCCAGTCCTACCCCATCGTCGCCATAAGACCTGTCTGATCCTATGTGACGTTAACATGCTTGCAATACAAAACATTAATTACTTCAAACAGAAGTAGAAAAACATTGCTTCATGTGTAATAAAATATGGACATACTTGTAGGAAGGTGAACATGAAGGGATGGACAGCCCGAGCTGCTGGTATTCAAGGAGAAGTTATAGTTAAGAGTGCTGCAACGTGTCCACGAGTCTTTAAAATCGCAACGACTTGGCTCCAACACAGTGGCGTATGAAGAGTCCACAAAATCTGCGTATAATAATCAATAAAATGTATTATTAATTCTGAAGTGTTTCAAACAATAAAAATATTTGCAACAGTTTTCGATGTACAGTTACATTTTTTCCTTCTTCTAATCTATGTATACATTTTAGAAGACTGTGTGTCCGCCTCCATGGCTAAATGGTTAGCATGCTGGCCTTTGGTCACAGGGGTCCTGTGTTCGATTCCCGGCAGGGTCGGGAATTTTAACCTTAACTGGTTAATTCACTGGCACGGGGGCTGGGTGTATATGTCGTCTTCATCATCATTTCATCGTCATCACGACGCGCAGGTCGCCTACGGTAGTCATATCAAAAGACCTGTATCTGGCGAGCCGAACCTGTTCTTGGACACTCCCGGCACTAAAAACCATGCGCCATTCCAGAAGACTGTGTGTCAAAACCTTGTCCCGTTTCTCTACGGGATTGGGTATGAAATGAGACGAACATTCGTAGCGAGGTTTTACGACCGGATGCCCTTCCTCACGTCAAATTCATCAGAGAAATCAGTGAGACGAAATGAACGTGATGTATGATAGTAGGAGGCGTATGGGTGAATTCCCGTGCCGGCACATAGCCTACTCCTCTCGAATAGCACCAAGGGGTCTGCTCAAGGCTTAACGTCTCCATCCGTTGGACGAATCACCATCAACAGAGTCATATGCTCTCATTCGAGATAAGCACCGCGCAGAGTTTTGCAACTGAATCCAGGCTTTTAGCATACAATCTAGTGAGTAAGGTAAATCCGGGACAGATGCCGCTCCGCTACAAATGCTGCATACTCTGTAGCTAAAAGTTCGCATCGTTACAGCTAGATGGCAATATGTACGGTTTTTCAGTTTCTAAGGAAGAACTACTTTATGCGAGTGTGACGAAATTTGCTCGTATATTTTACGCCAATTATAGCCGATATTTTGAGGCGAGAACATGTTTCCTCCTGACAAAGTTTTTCCATGTGTTAATTTATTGTATATTAAGTTGGTTTCAAATGCTTAAATCAGCCGTTTTCTTAGTACAGTAGAAGTCAGAAGTATAACTGCAGTTGAGAGTAAGTTAATTTTGGGCCATGGTAGCCTTGAACTACGACGACAGGAGGGTGCGGTGTCTCTACCTGATAGTTAGGAGAGTTGCCGCACAACAATCCGGCTGAGATGCCTCATTGCTATCACAATTCTTAATATATATAATTTATTTTTATTGCTTTCATTGGTAACATTATTTTATTATATTAAATAATTTTATTTTCAGAAATAAGAAATTACGACACGCCTGCTCAGTATACAAGTAAGGGCACTGTTAAAAGACTGAAAGCAAAGGAAATAGTGATCAGGGAGGCAGAATGATACTATAGAATTCCGGAACGAACCCTGAAACTTAGAATACAGTCAGGAAATCTGGAAAAAGGCTCTCTGGATCCAGCGTTTGAGTTACAATCAGTGGCTGCATGAATCTTGCTCTACATATAACGACTGTGGCAGCAAAATTGCTAGAGAACAAAGGTCTAAGAAACGACCTGTAAAAACTTGTAAGAGGGTAAACATCAGTTTTTGATTCAAGAATCCTGCCTTAGACATGTTTTCAAATTACTATGTCGGGACAGAATTATATTCAAGATGATTTTGATATTTCCTTTATATAACACACTGAAGAATCCATTGCACATGCACATTCATAGTAAATTGAAATTAAAATATGATTAACTTAATGTTGTAAATTATGAGTTCGATTCTTTCACCATTGAATGATTATATTATGTGAATATAATTGTCTTGTAGTACGTTCTAATGTTCAGTTATATTAAAGTTGAAGAAATTGGCTTAAATTTGATTTCGTCATTAATTATTTTACTTGTGACATCTCTCCTGAGCAAAGTCGGCATCTATACCGGGTTCAAGGGAGAGACGCCACTGATGCAGCAATTCATCTGTCCTCTCCTTTTTCCCATTTACTTTCAATTACCAATATTTTGTTCATCTCTGATCAAATGTACATGTTTTCAAATTATGCTCGTTGAATTTGCAACAATGTTTGAAGTGAATATACCGAGATATAAGGAAAGGCATACAAAAGTGCGGCAACGCTACCGGAATTACCTTATAAATTGTATAACTCGAGCTCTCCTTCCCTGATAGTGAAAGTTTTGCTACCAATGGGACTCGAACCGGTTAATCACTGTGTCAGACCGTATAGAAATGACGCCTTAACAGTCAAGACCACCAGGCGGCCCGGGCAGATTCTGTAGTGAGGGACGAAATTATCCCTGGGATCAAATCACTCTCGAGTACGCACGATAGGGTGTGGAGTACGCAGTTTATTCCTCTTTTATTCCCATGGTATTTATCAATAAAACGGGGACAATTAGCCTCTTGCAGACTACAGCATCTTGTTTGAGTTATTGATGTCCATTGACGGTCAGAGGACAGAATTGGTGGTGGAATGACAATGGCTGAGGCTATGATGAGCATCATACCTGGAACAATAGCATGCGGAACAATGCGCATCACCAGCAAGCACACTGCTGACTTATTACAACTTCAGTTCTCTGTAACATGTGCTCGTTCATTAAAATGAGGCTTCAAATTTCAACTCATCATGGTTATCTATTGCAACTAATAGCCATTAATTAGCTTCTTTAATATGTTTTAAGTGAGGTAATCCCACCAATCAACGTTAATATCTCACTGAATAAAAGCAAACACGCTAGAGATAAATACAGCAGAGTTTTCTATATACATCACGAGTCAACTCTAAGCGCACCATCTAGTGTAAAAACCCAGCGAAACTTCTCAGCTGATTTTGTGGAAATTAAATCATTCACCTATTTTTTATAACTATGAAGAGGTTGAAACCTCACAATTTATTAATTCGCTTTGATGATGAATTAACATATTAATGGCTAGAGTCCTACAGTACCGGCCACCTTAACTTTTTCCCTTATAAAAATAAAATGCTCTACGGTATGAGATTTTCCTACAATAATCTTGTACTTTACTAAATGCTTTTTCAATGTAAGGGTGTGATTTCCGTAAAATCTTACCGAAAGTTAATAATATTTAAAAATACAACAAAGCTTAATTTCCATGGACTACAAAAACCTTCTTCCAGTACCGGCCAGTTACTATTTTCTAAGATATACATGTCTAATACACTACTAATATCAAACAAACACAGAAAGAACTCGACAACACATAATTATAGGAATTGGCATCCACTAAATTCAAGTTTGGTTTATTTTTTGCAATAATTACAGGATCAGATTTTCAGTATGCGCCAGGTAATTGAAAAATGCTACGAGAGGAATAGGCAGTTGTGTTTATGTTTCGTAGATCTAGAGAAAGCATATGACAGGGTACCGAAGGAAAAGATGTTCGCTATACTGGGGGACTATGGAATTAAAGGTAGATTATTAAAATCAATCAAAGGCATTTATGTTGACAATTGGGCTTCAGTGAGAATTGATGGTAGAATGAGTTCTTGGTTCAGGGTACTTACAGGAGTTAGACAAGGCTGTAATCTTTCACCTTTGCTGTTTGTAGTTTACATGGATCATATGCTGAAAGGTATAAAATGGCAGGGAGGGATTCAGTTAGGTGGAAGTGTAGTAAGCAGTTTGGCTTATGCTGACGACTTGGTCTTAATGGCAGACTGTGCCGAAAGCCTGCAGTCTAACATCTTGGAACTTGAAAATAGGTGCTATGAGTATGGTATGAAAATTAGCGTCTCGAAGACTAAATTGATGTCAGTAGGTAAGAAATCCAACAGAATTGAATGTCAGATTGGTGATACAAAGCTAGAACAGGTCGATAATTTCAAGTATTTAGGTTGTGTGTTTTCCCAGGATGGTAATATAGTAAGTGAGATTGAATCAAGGTGTAGTAAAGCTAATGCAGTGAGCTCGCAGTTGCGATCAGCAGTATTCTGTAAGAAGGAAGTCAGCTCCCAGACAAAACTATCTTTACATCGGTCTGTTTTCAGACCAACTTTGCTTTATGGGAGCGAAAGCTGGGTGGACTCAGGATATCTTATTCATAAGTTAGAAGTAACAGACATGAAAGTAGCAAGAATGATTGCTGGTACAAACAGGTGGGAACAATGGCAGGAGGGAACTCGGAATGAGGAGATAAAGGCTAATTTAGGAATTAACTCGATGGATGAAGCTGTACGCATAAACCGGCTTCGGTGGTGGGGTCATGTGAGGCGAATGGAGGAGGGTAGGTTACCTAGGAGAATAATGGACTCTGTTATGGAGGGTAAGAGAAGTAGAGGGAGACCAAGACGACGATGGTTAGACTCTGTTTCTAACGATTTAAAGATAAGAGGTATAGAACTAAATGAGGCCACAACACTAGTTGCAAATCGAGGATTGTGGCGACGTTTAGTAAATTCTCAGAGGCTTGCAGACTGAACGCTGAAAGGCATAACAGTCTATAATGATAATGTATGTATGTATATATTACAAATAAAATACAAAATATTCCCGTGGTCTACACATCCAACATGCGCCCAGTCTTTGCATTTGGTACACTGCACCCATTCTTCATCCAATGACTCACGACAAATAATGCATGATGTGTTTTCCTCCATTTCCTTAGTATTTACATAATAATCACAATAAAACTGCTTTCCGGCAGTTTTGTTTTCTTTGTTGAATTGGTGAGGTACTTTTGAATGCTCGGCCAAAGCGAATGCTAATTGTACATTTTTTCCTGCCCAGGGACATGAAGATTTTCTAGATCCTTCACATAAGTAACCAACTGATTTTACATATCGTAATAAAAGGATTTTTTAATTCTTCCCATCTGAGGAGTTAGATCCACAGCCACACCCACTCTAAGTGCTCTCAGACGATCTCCTAACGTACTTCTTGGCGCATGAAAAGCCTCAGCAGCCAGCCTTGCAGTCATTTTGTTATAAATAATTTAGTTCAGTGCCATCTTCATCCCGTCCTCGATCCACTTTTATTTTATTTTACCCCCTTTTTCTGCCATTTCACTCTGGAAAGTGATAAGAAGTGGATATAATTTTATTTCTTTAACAGTCCTACTGCCCGGTACTGGAAGACATATGGTTGGCCGGTACTGTACGAAACTCACGTGAAGAAACTTCCCCAACTGGATATTGTTTAATAGACGATGTCGTGAAACTCTTACCAGCTATAGCGTCCTCAAGGAATGTATATAATATACAAGTAAAAACAAAATCAACAGCTTATCTGGAAATGGAGTACCTGGGGTTTGAAAATAACTTTTCGCGCGCGATCGTAAGCCTGCCAATGTACAACCCTCACATCTCACACAAGACTTAACGCTAAACGAAACCCCCAAAGTATGACACGCGGGAATGTAGCATCCTTCATATGCCACCTCTAAGCTACTGCCATATAACACCTAAAACGAGAACCAGCAATGGCCGGTACTGCCAGCCGGCCGGTACTGTAGGACTCTCCCCTATATGTATATGGTTGATTATGAAGTAACTTATATTTGCATTAGGATTGTCGCAGAATCTCCTTGCGGTAGTGTGTTGGCCTCTAGACACTGATATCGTGGCTTCAAAACCAGTAGAAGTACTCGGGTTTATGAACGACGGAAGGAATGTCCATTCGACAGTCCATGTTGTACGATGTTCGTATGTAAAAGATCTCAGGTGATATATTTGGTGTTTGTCATTTAACTAATCCGTTTACCCTCCAGGGTTCGTTTACCCTCGGACTCAGCTAGGGATCCCACCTCTACAGCCTCAAGGGCAGTATCCTGGAGCGCAAGACTTCGATCGGGGATACAACTGGGGAGGAAGACCAGTACCTCGCCCAGGCGGCCTCACCTGCTATGCTGAAACAGGGGTCTTGTGAGACAAGGAAGACGGAAGGAAGCGGCTGTGGCCTTAGGTTAGGTACCATTTCGGCATTTGTCTGGGGGAGAAGTGAGAAACCACGAAAAACCACTTCGAGGATGCCTGAGGTGGGAATCGAACCCCACTCTACTCTGTTGACGTCCCGAGGCTGAGTGGATCCAGTTATAATCCTAGTAACATTTCAAATTTCGTGGCAGAGCCGGGTGTCGAAACCGGGGCCTCCAGGGGTAGCAGCTAATCACACTAATCAGTACACTACAGAGGCGGACAGTTGCCATTCTTGCTCTTGTAACACTCGTTCTGTCAATCTGCTGTTTAATTTAATTCACTTTCTGATTGTGTCTGATATCTTTTCACTTTCTTCGTCCTTGTATATAACTTTATTCCTCCTCTGCCTAACCCCTCCTTCCTCCGTTGTCAATGGTCCCCAAATTTTTCTCAATAATTTCCTTTCTTCCTAGCTCTTCTGTTTCACCGGTTTTCATGGAGATCGTGCATTCTGTGGCATTCTCTGGTTTGATTACTGTGTTGTTGTGTTTGATGTCAGATTTCGTTGAGAGTTTCTTCTTACTGTGGCAATCTTAAGTCAGTTGGTAGGCTAGTTCGTGTTTCCTTGCTCTTGTCTGTTTGCGTCCTTATCGAGTCCATCAATCTGAATTATTTTACCTGGGTATTTAAATTTATTACCAGCCCCGCTGTGTAGGGGTAGTGTGCCTGTCTCCTACCCGGAGGCCCCGGGTTTGATTCCCGGCCAGGTCAGAGACTTTTACCTGGATCTGAGAGCTGGTTCGAGCTCCACTCTGCCCACGTGATTACAATTGAGGAGCTATCAGACGGTGAGATGGTGGCTTCGGTCTAGGAAGCCAAGAATAACGGCCGAGATGATTCGTCGTGCTGATCACACGACACCTCACAATCTGCAGGCCTTCGGGATGCGCAGCGGTCGCTAGGTAGGCCAAGTCCCTTCGATGCTGTTGCGCCATGGGGTTTGGTTTGGTTGTTCTTAAATTTATTAACCTTGTTGATTTTCCGTTCTCTGTTTTTAGTGCTGTGGGTGAATTTATAATATTGGTCACGAATTTAGTCTTCTCGAAAGATACCTGAAATCCATTCAGCTTATTGCTAGGAATATTCCACGAAAATGCATTCGTAAATGGAAATATTACGGGTTATTACGGAATGAATGGCTTAGGAATAATTGGTACTTTCTGTAGGCTGTCCGTGGTAGAGTATGTAGTTTATTTCCTGTAGAGAGTTGGGTACCAGGGATATTCATAAGTGTACAGTATAATTATAAGACTCAAAACCACAGATTAGTAATTACTCGACTGCGTTACTGGCAGTTGTTTAGCGGTTGGATAACAATCTGACAACGCCAACCGATAAACGGATATATCACAGCGAAGAAAAGTATTAATGAGGTTTGAAGAAGCGGGGAAATGGGAGAAATTCTGTCGACCTTGCAGTGTAGGACAAGCGGACCTCTCTCTAATCTGGAGGACTCGGGTTCAACTCTCGGATTACCTGGATTTGAGGGCTGGTTCGAGGACCACTCAGACTACGTAATTACTATTGTAGAGCTGTCTGACGGTGGGATAGCGGTCGCTGTCCAGTCAGCCATGACCACTCAACAATACTTCGCAAAGACCATTTGAATTCACTCGCGAAGTGATCTAACGGGCTAAATTCAGCGGCTGATAAAATGGCAACTGTGCAAGATATCGATTTCATTCAAATTATTTATCAGTACGACCAACCGTCTAAACTCGTATAACAGGTTCACATCTTTTCGGACCACCATATAAAATTGTAGGAACTGTTCTAGTTCTGAACAATACTTCCTCCTCTAGGAATTTGGAACACTTTTTTTAACACCCCGTATAACTTTGTGTCCTTTTTCAAGACGTTTGATTCCAACCCTGCTGATAGTAGTTGAATAGACTCATCACTAGATTTTTTAACAAGTTGCTTTACATCGCACAGACACAGATAGGTCTTATAGCTTCGATGGGATAGAAAAAGGCTAAGAGTGGGAAGAAAGCGGTCGTAGCCTTAATTAAGGTACAGCTCTAGCATTTTCCTTATGTGAAAATGGGAAACCACTGAAAACCATTTTCAGGGCTGCCGACAGTGAGTTTCGAACCAACTATCTCCGGAATGCAAGCATGGCCAACCAGCTTGGTATCACTAGTTTAAGCTGTCCTGCAGAGTTCTTCAGCTAACAAACTTAAGAAACCATTCGAATGATTAGCATCAGAATACGTGAATTACAAATGAAAATTACGAAGTTACCAATCATGGGAAAGAAATAGCAGGTATATGAGAGATCACAACCATTTCCGCCTCACAGTCTCATTTGAAACATGGAACTGATACGTCAGAGTGATAATGATCGTCGTAATAAAAACTGGAATTATTAGCTTCATCCAGAATAAATCATAATTTAATAGGAAAAGTTCCAAACCTTCAAAGAAAAGGTGTAAAGGGAAGGGTCATCACGAACATACATCTTCCTACCGTACTTATTACTAGTATATAATTATTACGTCATTACATCTCATTAACTCCTCCTCCTACCTTACCCTGTATGGAGGTCCTTCAAGCGCTTAAGGGGAGTTAGGACTGAATTTTGAAACTTCTACAGTTTCTACCGGATTTTTACCAAATTTGGTTGTTACATTTAAGTATAAATAAACGCATATTTTAACCAATTAGAGTTGTGTAGTTTTATTGGTTCAAATGCTATTCCAATATTTTATACTTAAAAAGTAATTCCGTTAAAAGTATCATTGTGGAACAGTTTTCGTTTTATCAAGCTGAAACTTTGTTGATAGTTACGTAATGTATGTAGAAATACAAATTGTAATGGGTTTTAGTATCAGATGAATACTATTCTCTCCAGAAAAGGTTTTGTTTCCACATTTAAAAAATCAATATTAATCCAAAACTGAACATCAAAATTCGTATTAAAATTTAAAGCATCGTAAAACCCATTACAAACTGAAATACGTGTATCTTTCAGAACAATCTCACCAAGTGAAAATACATTTTGATAAGAATGGCATCACAAGGACCATTTTTTACAGAGCAAAATTTTGAAAAACTGCAAAGCAAAAAAAGAAAAGAAAAATAATATCTACTTATTTTCAGAACCGCCCTGCACCATCTGTCACCCCCTCAGACTTCCTAATTCCTCCTTGGATATTTTCTGCCAATTCTGATATCTTCTCATTTTACCTTGATCACTGCTTCTCTCTCTGCCCTGAACTACAAGGTCATAACATATTGTGCTGCTTCATTGGGTGTTGTAGGTCTTGACATATCTAGCACTCTCCTTTTAACTGGTCTTTAAAATGGCGGAGCGACTTACTATAATTGATACCATTATCTGATAGAGGAAGGAATGGACTATATTTTTAAGAATGCAGAAGAAAAGGTTTTTTTTTTTTTGTGCCCAAAAATCAAATATTTCAGTCATAACTCCCTTTAAGAGTGGGCGTCCCTCGATGCAAGACCAACCTGAAGTAATGGGGCATCCTTCCAGCAAACGCAGACACCTCGTGTGAATGTGGTGCTGAACAAGACCCAAGCCACGTACATATCCGTCCTGTCCTGCTCATCACATGATGTTTTTAGAGGAAACAACCAGGCCACCGCAGCTGAAGTTTTCCTTTTTTTTTTTTTTTTTTTTGAAATGCTTGGCCAAACACGGAAATGAGTGAACTCCTATGATGAGGTTGACGTCACTAAAGACATCCGGTCGTAAAAACGCACCTCGAAAGTCCATCTCACTTCATACCCCACCTGGTAGAGAAGAGGATCAAGCGTTCAACATGCATTTTATTGTAACGTAACTCAAGCAGGGCAGGAGTGAGTTCATACAACTTACCTTCCTGACTTCACCTCCCCTCACTGGAACTTAATCCGTTAGAAGGTGAGACAGGAATTAATTTTATAAAGGCACCTTTTCCCGAGATAACATTGCAGTCCTTAGCAAATATTTATTCTCCTTCTAGGAGCTTACCGCTCTTATTCTCCTTCATGTCACGTCATTTCCTGACAGTTACCTCAACACCTGACGTTTCAATTCCAGCCACTATTTCTTTGTAACAAATGTTTTTTATTGTTCGAAATTATCACAATTTCAAATCAATTTATAAATGTATGACAAGCTGTCCGGCTGAAAGGCCCAAGTTATTACATTAAGACTGAGACATTTAGCTGTCCAACAACAAGCAATTTAATAAATTGAATGTTTAATATTAGAGCATAAAATTTGTGTCATTAAATTCGCTGTACGATAAAAGATTGAAAGTATAAATTATTTATTATGTTAATACACTTTATAGCTTAATGTCAACAGACACCCATTCTTGTCAGCTGCAAAGGTGAAAGGTGCATTTGCTCTTATGACATTGTTTATCTTCTGGGGGTAAGCTAACTTCGGGTAGACCGCTGGCGGAATTTGTTTTAATTCCTTCCGTCACAAGGTACAGTCGATGTGTGTTTGTTGGTCGAGTTGGCCTAGCAAGCAGCCGAGGATCCAGCTCATTCTATTAATGTTCTTTTAGGTTCAAATCGACGCTTTGAGCAGGCCAGTGAAACAACTACTACTAAAATGTATTTAATCCAATCCCTGATGGGGTAAGGCGGGCCTATTGGAGGGTGATGCCCTCCCTCAGGCCAGGAGATGTTGCCGTGATTTTTTCTTTGCTATTTGCTTTACGTCGCACCGACGCAGATAGTATAGCGACGATGGGATAGGAAAGGTCTAGGAATGGGAAGCGAGCGGCCCATCATTTGCCTAATGTAAAAAAGGGAAACCACGTAAAACTATCTGCAGGACTGCCGACAGTGGGGTTCGAACCCACTATATCATGGATACAAGCTCACAGCTGCGCGCGCCTAACCGCACGGCCCACTCGCCCGGTTGCGGTGATTTGAGGTGCGGAGAAGTGTAAGAGGATATCGACCGTGGCCTATGAAAGGCACTGTCATGGCATTTACCTTGGTGAGGGAAATATAAAACCACGGAACACCAATCTCAGGACAGTCGACGGTGGATCCAGCCCACCGCCTTCCGAATGTAGAGCTTGAAAAGCCACATTAGAGCCGTGGCCACCGTTAGCCGAAGCTACTGTTCGGAGCGCAGTAAATTGCTAGGCTGGCGAATGTGACCACCAGAAATGCATCGGTATCTGCTTTCCTAAACACATTGCATCATAACATTCAGAGCGCATAAAAAACTAACTTCTTCATCTGTTTACCCTCCAGGGTCGGTTTTTCCTTCGGACTCAGCGAGGGATCCCACCTCTACCTACTCAAGGGCAGTGTCCTGGAGCTTCAGACTCTGGGTCGGGGATACAAGTGGGGAGAATGAATGACCAGTACATCGTCCAGGCGACCTCACCTGCTATGCTGAACAGGGGCCTTGCGGGGGGGGGGGGGGGGATGGGAAGATTAGAAGGTATAGACAAGGAAGAGGGAAGGAAGTGGCCGTGAACTTAAGTTAGGTACCATCCCGGCATTTGCCTCGAGAAAAAGTGGGGAAACCACGGAAAAGCACTTCCAGGATGGCTGAGGTGGGAATCGAACCCACCTCTACTCAGAGGCTGAGTGGACCCCATTCCAGCCCTCGTACCACATTTCAAACTTCGTGACAGAGCCGGGAACCGAACTCGCGCCTCTGGAGTGGCAGCGAATCAC